>NW_020216426.1:446008-523147 GCF_003070985.1 Temnothorax curvispinosus | reverse complement strand
CGCGTCTCTCCCGTTTTTGTCAGATTAAAAAATAACTGTTGAGCAAGCCACATTGACTCTCTTTATTTACGATTAAGTCTTTTCTCTCCTCTGCGCCCTACATATGTGTGTGTAAGTGTGTTTGAACCCTTTTAAAATGTCAATTAAATCTGATGTATATAATTTGGATTTATTTGTTTTATGAACTTAAACTCGGTTCAAGGGCTGTGGAAACGGCTCGTAAGATAGCATTTTTGGAGAAGATGTGATAAGAAAACGTAATGTGTGCACAGTGATGGTTCAAGAAGATATTCTGATTTAAAAGGTCGTATAGATAAACGAAAGAAGTAAATAACGTTAAACTTTGCATGTTTTTTTAGTCTTATTTCAAGAATATATTTTTATTTTTTAAGTAACAAAAACGCATTTCTTTTTATATATTATATTCTGGTCACTAGGAGCTCACACAAAAAAAACGCATATGGACGTTGTAAATAATTTTAGCTGTTTTAGGTAGGTATTTGAAATGTAAAAACCAACAATTTTCTTATTCAGAAAAAATATGGTTATTGTTTAAACTAGAATAAATATTATTATTAGTTTTTTTTTTAATAAAATATACTAACACAATTTTGAGGAAAAACTATAGAATTTTTAATAAAAAGGTCGCTATTTTGTCTGGAACGGAAGTATTTGGTTTAGTTCTAGTTCAGACGATATATAGCCACACTTTTTCTAATGAATAAAAAAAATTTTTGCGTTTCAGATACCTAGAATCATTTACACCGTCTATACATATATGTTTTTTTCGAGTTCCTATTAACCAGTTTTTATAACATAAAAAAGAGGAGCGTTTTTGTTACTTAAAAAATAAAATATTAAATAAAATATTAAATAAGGAACTAAAAAAACATGCAAAGTTTAACGTTATTCTGATGCGTTATTCACTTTTTTCGTTTTCCTACAAAAATTACTGAAAAAAACTTTTTATACGACTTTTCAAACCGGAATACTCCCCTTAAAAAAATGTTTCTGGAAAAGAATTATTTGAAGATGCACCACTTTATTCAGAAAGACCCTCTATTATAGATAATTATATTAATATTATAGATAATGAAGAACTATGTATATGGTTGTTGAAAACAATTCGAAAGTAATGTGTCAAGAACTTTCTCAAATGTTTGAGGTGAGTGACAAAACAATTTGTTTACATTTGCATCAATTTGGAATGTTTAATATAAAGAATTGCACGAACTTTTTTGATTACCTGAAACGTTAAATAAAAATTCTTTTGGATTTATTTGCGAAACTTGCTTCAGCGTGACATCTGTTTTATAAAAAAAGAAAAAGAATCTACAGTAACTTTTAAGGATGTATGGGTGACATCTCAAAGCATTACCAAAAATCTAAAAATTTCATAGATTGTTCTATTATACGTTTAAGTATCTGTGTAAAATTTCAGCACAATTCTCTTACTGTTACAAAAGTTATTGTAATTAAGAATTAGAGGTATTTCAAATATATTCAGAAAGTGCTGTAAATTGTTTCTAAATTAAATTAAAAATATTCTGTAAAATTTTGAGATTTGTTATTTAAGAGTTATTGAAGTTTAAAGTTGATAAAATTAACATTATCCCTTATAGAGAACTGACATTTTTGTTGTAAATATAAATAAAATATAAATAAACCATTAAGATATTTCTTAAACTTTTTTTATGTGTAAGACATACATCATTGATATTGTATTTTAAGTTTCAAAATTTTTGCCACAAAACAATTTTTTTAATGGTTTAAATAATACTAATTATTTAAATAACAAAAAAATCATACTCAAACTGTTAACGGTAATCCCTTCTAACATATAAAAAATTTTGAGTTGTTTGACATACATGCAAAGTCTTTTTTTATTGAAAGTTTAACTTTTAGCAAGGACTACGACCCATACATCCTTAAAGCAGCAATCTTTTCTTCGAATTCATTTAATCGCAGACAAAACAAATCGCGGCGGTCAACCTCGAATCGATCGCGTTCTAACAATTGTAAGTGAAAGGTGATCGAACCGTCGTAGACTTCTCGTAATTTGGCTCTCATTAGGACCTCATTGGCCTTGGTCTCGAGGAAATTGAGTTCCAGTTTGCCACCCAAGGACTGTTGTTTTTCCTCCGACATCATTTGCTTTCGCATCTCCCAGTACTTGTTTTGCGGGGTCCTATGCGAAAACCGGGGCAGCGATAGACCGAAGCTCTCGAAGGGTTGCGCAAGGATCGTCTGGCAGCAGATCAGGATCGCCAAAGTGAACAAGATCGCTCTGGCCATGGTCGTGGAGAACTATTTACAGCCGCGAGTTATTGTCGTCGTTGAGTCTTTCGAAGCCTTGGCAGACCGCCTCGTTGAAAAGTCACGTGCGCGATCCTGATGCGTACTCAATAATGTAATGTGATCGTCGCGGCCGCTCGATCTCCACTGAACGACTGTTACCATCGTGTTCACCATTATAGATACGTGAGGAGGAACGTGCGTACGAGCGTGACCAGTAAACTCATTGGCACCACTCGTTGACCACCTGCGTCGTTGACGACCACCAACATGTGTGTCTATTGACCTTTTGTATATAAATCAAACGTGATGACAAAAATTCAAACACAGATGATTTATGCATCACGGTGTAAATTTATTCAGGTCGCAATTAATGAAACTTCGCGCTACATCGGCATGTATTACGCGGTGTTATTACACACGAAGAAAGTGCAAGCTTCGTGCAGAGTTGATATTGTTAAAGAAGAGAAAGACTATTTGTTTCTTTCGTTACAAATTTATCGGCCGATTTGGGATCGTTTTCTTTTTTCACGGAGAACGAATTTAGAATTCAACGAACGAAGAGAGCATCCAAAATAAATTGAACATGTAATTGTAAGAAGTGTTTCACAAGAATCGCAAGGATCCTTCACGATTATCTTGTTTCTGCGACTCGGCAATATCATGTTGGTTAGACTTTATTTCTTTTAGAATTAAAAAAAACGCCAAGTTTGTTTCTTATAAATAAAATTGATACACTTCTTTTTTTTTATATTTCTCATTTAACTAATAAATTTACGAATGTAAATTTTATAATAGATAAAAATTATTCTGTAAGATAAACTTTAAATTCGTATCACAACCAAAGGTTGCGTTAAAGATTGCCCAAAATATTCATCTCACCGTGATGAAAAAAATCAGTCTTTTAACCTTACACATCGACTAAATTATCATGATTGCCGTCTAAAGCAAATATAAATATAAACCTCGTGCCGACGATAAGATAGCACGGAAAAAACAAGATGGTTGAATTAACAAGATGCGTTTTGTTAAGCAATTTTTGGTTGAAATGAACAGAATTTCTGGTTATTGTAATCAAATATTCTGGTACGCAACCAGAATGTTTAAGTATGATACCGTTTAGAATTTGGTTAGTGCATTTGTAGTAATAATATACAAGTATTTGGTTATTATAACTTACAGTTTATTTATTATATTATTTTATCTTATTTAATAATCCTTTCATTTGTTTAATTTTATACTATTGTCTTACGTTAGAAATGCACATACGGTAAGTGTATTTTAATAAGATATATTTCCATTTAATTATTACCTTCATAATTTTATCCCTAACAGCGGTAACAGCACATGTAGAGTCTGAGAATGTTCGGAGGATATTGCGAAAAAAAGAATTTTATAAAAATGTTCCCAGTAAATTAGGTATATTCTCTCACATTCCTGATATTAGATCTCGTTAGAAATCGTATCCAGGTATTCTGATTGGAAGAATATTTCTAATAAAATCTACATTGAAATATTTGACTATAAATCAGCAATTCTTACTTTTCTCTAATGTTATGCATTATATTCATCAAGTGATTTATTTTTCACATGTTAGCTGAATTTAATATATAAATTTTCTTTAAAATATATATATAATTTTCCTTTTTTAAAATATATTTTTTCCCAAAAATAATATTTCTTTAGACTTTTTGCTATAACATGAAAACATCACAGTTGATTATATCGCGAATTAGAGCGGCACTGCATGGTTGTCATTGAAATGTCACAACGAATTAATACATATGTTAATGAACGTAATTATATAAACATTATAAACGCAGAAGGGAAACGACGGCGACGGTATAAAAAAACTCCGTTATATCACACAACACATTTATATCGTTATACAAAATAGTCTACATTCATGTATGTAACTTAACGAGATTTATCTCTACGTAACATCTCGAGTGGGACACTTCCGAGTTACGTATATATAAAAGTCATTACATTCATAATTTTCTGCCTCCATTTGGATGCCGTTTACAAAATAGACGTGACTTAAAGAGATATCATTGTGCCACACCTCGAAAACATGATGGCCTCAGCTCAAACTTGGTCTCTCATTGGATTGTTCAAAAATATCATTCGTCCTCTTGTGTAATTAACAAAATTTTATAATCTTACGTAAAAAACGCAGCAGATATTAGATCGTTATATACTTATGAAGTGCAATTAAGTGCATGATAATTTAAATGTTCTTATGAGATGTAAATTGTTGCTAGAAAATTGATTCAATTATCTTAATTAATATTATATAATAAACATAATTGATATATATATACATACATATGTATATCAATTATATGTAATTGATATGTACATATGTATATCTCTTATGTTTATTATATATGATTAATCAAGATAATTGAATAAATTTCCTAATATAATATATATATTATACTAAATTTTCTCGATTACATCAGTCTTTTTGTCGAAATTAAAATCAAGATGCAATATCGCACATTTATTTTATTTATCTATAAAAGCATTCATTTCTGGTGAATATTTTTTATTAATGTAATTGTGTATCATGTTATAAAGATTATTTTCTTTGTGTAATTTTACGCATTAAAAACTTTCGATAAAAGATGACATTCGAATGATATTCGATTTAATAATGCCTGTAATTGCGCATCGCATCGATGATTTTACGATATTTGGTATAAATCGCATGTGATTGCATACACGATTGCATACAACTGATATTAAATAGTAGATAACAAAATTTCTTCTCAATAAGACCATTCCATGCGCACTTCGATTGAAATCTTGTAGCAAATATGTCTTCTCTCTATTTGCTACTTTCGTATACAGATATATGTACATGTAATATATAGTTTCACATACAGTCACATGTAGGTGCTACACCAGGATACACATTCCGTCATATAAAATTATCATATTGAATATGTTAGTTACAAAAATGCACATGTTCGTCATTCGCTCCTAAATGCAATTCGTATCGTACATAGAAAGGAATTGGTCAAAGTGAGGAATTGTTTAGCTTCGTAATGTCGATTAATGTAATTATCTTAAATTACGTTTATCAGTCCAGCTGTAAAGATATACTGATGAAATTATACGTAAAAGCGTCATTGCTTGGTGTAGAATAACTCTTATTTCTGTACGTATCAATTTTAGTACAATTTGCATTTTTTTTTCTTTTTGGATATCCAAAATTATTCAATGTATCGTAACATATGTCAACAACATGTTTCAAATATTTATACACATGAAAAATTCAAGGCTGATTAACAACGAGCAATGCAAAAGATTTCAAAATTAATAAACAGTTTAATCTCTCATGAATACAAAATAACGTAAGAACGTTTCGAACTCCACAGAGTCTTCCTTAACCAATTCAAAGGATACAGTAAATTAAAATTAAATTAATCTTTTAACGTCTGATCTACTTATCGTTAAAGGTTTACTAGTTTCATGCATGATGTGACTCCTTTTGACTTTGTGGTTTGCCATCGACGTTTGATAGACAAACATCTTAGCGCTTTTATTTTATTATTTTTCATATATGAGAAAGACTCTGTGGAGTTTCGAAACGTCCCTACGTTATCTTGTATTCATGAAAGATTAAACTGTTTAATTGTGACATCTCTTGCATTGCTCATTATTGACCTTAAATTGTTTATTTGTTTCGAAATACACGGGCTAGATTCTTTACGTGATTTAATTCATAACATAATTGTAATGTCTGTGCTTAACAATATATGTCGATTTCGCTGATTTTGGATCTTAGGTAATGAATATGATATCATCAATGTGTGTTGATTAATTTAGTATAAAGATCCATTGGAAAATGTTCATAAAAAGAAGATTGTGATCAGATTAAAAAAACACTTCATATTTATAACAATAAAAAATAAATATGTGTATTATGTACCTAAAGACAAAAAATAAATTAAAAAGTGAAAAAAAATTTAATTTTATTTGTGTATATTTTAGGTCTTATTGTCTTTCGTTTTTTGAAAAATTGTACAAATAAGACTTACAAATGTGTCTGACGTTAATCAATGCTTTATAGTTTAACGTGTTTACGAAAATTGCTTTCATGTGATTAGAAAGCACTCGAATATTTAATTAGCCATGCTGGATATAAATGCTTGCATTAGCCCAATATTGTAGACCGGAATTTTTCGGCATAAATCACCACAAAAATAAATCCTTACTCTGAATCTATGAAATTACTTAACTCGATCATGTACTCGATCATCGCTTTTTGTGTAAGTAAAAAACTGTGATCAGATTTATTCCGCTGTCGAGAAATTATACGTAGATAAAATCCACGTCAAATCGGACAACAAATACAAACCAGAATTTTCTGCATTTCAAAATCTTTTATACTATAATATATATTATAGTATATTATATTATATTATAGTAAAGTTTCAATGCCGTAATCATGGTGGTATTCAAAAAATTGAATTTTCAAGATTATGCAAATTTAAAAAATTTTTTACACTTTCTAATTTCCAAAAAAAGTCCGAAATAAAGAATTAAAAAGTATACCTCTAGGAATTTTTGAGAATAAATAAAATTAGATATTGTATGCAATAATATTCGCATATCAGATAATGTTAATATAATAAAAAACAAATCACGTGGTTTTGCACTTATTATACATAATATAAAGGAAATTACTCTGATTGTTTTACATTAGTTATTTGTGCAACAAGTGCTGGAAGATGAAAATTCACGGGTGCGGAGTTGACGCACGAGCCGAAGGCGAGTGCGGTCACCGCACCCGGGAATTTTCAACCTCACGCACGTGTTGCATACCCTATTTTATGTTGCAAGTGCGTGGAAAGTGGCCTATTACGCACGCGTCGCGTGCTACTCATAGGCCTGTGTGCATTAAGATAACGTTTGCCTTTTTGTGCATTAAGATAATGTTTGTCTTTATGCATTAAGATAACGTTTGAAAAGGATTCAATTTTGTTAGAATTTGATAGAGGAGTTCTTTGACAGAGTTCTTTTTCATTTCTTTTTCTTTAAAAAAAAAAAAAAAAAAATACTTGAAATAGAATTATTATCTAAATGTTGCATTTTTGGTTAAATTTCGGTATTTTTCAGTCTCTAGTAAAAAAAAAAAAAGTTCGTAGGAGAAAAATATACAATACAATAGATAAATAAAGAAAATTAGTTTTGAAGAAAAATAAATAAAATATTAACGCATTCTTTTGCATGCATGTATTTCACCAAAAACATATCTACAGAAGAACCATTTCCAAAAACAATTTATAGGATAAAATAATTCCATGAAAAGTAGAATAATTTGGATTTTAACATATATTTAAACTGAATAAAACTTGTACTTTTACATATCAAAATTTATTTAAGATATATTTGTAATGAACAGAGAGTGAGAGAGAAGAAAACATGCTATAATAAAAATCAAAATATGAAAAACAGAAATTTAGAAAAGTTTTAAGAAATAAAAAAAAAGTACATAAAAATTCATTTAAATTAATCATATTCTCTTGATCTCGCTAAGAGGTAAAAAACCTCGTGACTTAGATATACTGTATACTGTGTACTGTAATACTGTTTCTTATTTCTTAGCATCAGATTCACATTATAATGAATTACATCTTTCTTTTACATTTTGAAAAAAGATTTTCAGAGGTGATAATTTTTATCTAGTTTTATTTTAAAGATGTAAATCAAGAAATATTATTGTACTTTTAATTTTATAAAATAACTTTTGAAGAAAGAATTATTATCTCAAGAAAATGTATTCAAATAGAAACGTTATTTAAAAATCTATTCAATTGTACAATATAATAATAAATTTTAAATTGACTGGTTGGTCGTTGAATCTTTTTTCAACTTTTATCATTTTTTATCTTTAGAAATTTGAGCGTTTTAAAGACATCGTAATATCAAAATTCGCATCAGTGAAAAATTCGATGTCTCAAAAAGCGTCATCATAATGGCATTGAAGTTTTACATAAATATATTATATACAAGTGTAAAAATATTCAGAAAGAATCGAAATACTCGCTTCTTTGCTGCCTAATTTGACATAGAATTGCCCGCAATCATTAGTACCGTTTAAGAACTTATTATCATTAAATCGCTACAATAGGAAATAAATATTAGTTAAACCATACCATCGATACAGATGTATGGTAATTAATAAACTTATCGATTAAAATATATCATCTGATGTCAGAAATTATTGCATGTTGCGTATCAACTTTATCAATATGGACGCATTGAGATGAATAAAAAAGTATTTGGTATTTTTTATCACGACGATATATGTACGATATATCGCTCGATGTAGCATTAACCTGTTATATTCCACATTTTAGATTAAAATTTAATAAACTTACTGGACGAACAAGATATTTCAAACGTAATATATGGAATATAATAGGTACAACATCGTACATTTATCATTGCATCATAGTATGTAATAAGAATACATTAAATCGGATAATTAAAGAACATTCTGGTACCACAAATAATTCAACGCGTGATATATCTCACAATGCTTAATGTGTTTGCGCTAAATAATATATGTCTCTTATAACATAATATCGAATACAAATACAATTTTGACTATGTCGAAGATATCTCCGATTCGATATATAAACAAATTTGCGCAATGCAAACTAATTATCTGCATTAATCTGGTGGTAATAATATCAAATTTATGAAATTAGTGTTTTTAGCGTAATTTAGTGTCTTTCGTAGTAATTTGTTATAATTCTAGCTAAAAAATGTATTATTTACAAAATTTTCGTGTATACATTCAAGTACACTTTCAAGTATACTATAATTTCACACTTGAACACTGAATTTCAGACAGTTTAGACTTGAACACTGAATTTGATTTAATAGATTTCCTTGAAAATCTAACGTCATCAATTCCGGATTAATAAATAACGTACATTGTTTATTGCGTATGTACAACAGTGACAAACTCCTTCCATATCGATAAAGCTAATAATCTTAGAATGGACACATTTGAGACGCACTTATAAATATCTTTTAAGTCAACATACATCCTATATCAATACACATATTGTACATAAATACACAAGTTTTTTTTCCTTGGTGAAAAGTACACAAGATACACTGTATTGCATTGAACTCACATCCAATGTGTATCATGATTAAACGCTTGTACAGTGAACAGTTCTAGTAACCTGTTAAGGACTATTGAAAATCCCGCCATCAAATCGTCGCTCTATAGAAGATCCCTGAGAAAGAAGCGTTAGTATTTAGTAAAATATTGAAAATTCATTTCGTTTCTACTTCCTTTTTCAAATAATTATGCTGTCTAATTTTGATTGTGCCACATTGTTTAATAAAAATTCTACTAATTATAACTAGATATAAAGAGTCGCGCAATTTGGCTAACGTTCCGGACCTATACTCAATTTCGAAAATGTCAGTGAGCAAACGTTTGTTATCTTACAGTCGCGCTTATCACTTATTTCCTCTGTATCGTTTGTGAAAAATCCTGCCTACTTCACTTCGTGAAATTATCAAAGCATGTACCAGACACTTTTATTAGTTTACAATCTGCCATTTCCATTTTCATTGCAGTCTTGTTGTAGCCTCGTTATAGATCATCCCAATTATCTAAACGTGGATCATGTGCACGGTGCTTGATCCCACAAGATCAGAATATGTGTGACACGTTGTCGATCAACGTCCGATAATATCAATACATTGACCGAATTAAATTGGGTTAAGAGGCTTTGAGAGCCTTGTCCGCGTGCGCCAAAGTCAGAGACCCTACGAGGGACACGAGGGTTCGATCCAGCCATGTTATAGGATTTGGATACAAAAAACCTCCTTCGTAAAAACCTAGGTGACCTCCATGAGCTATTTCCACATATAACGTGTTTAAGTTATTTGCTAAAATTAGAAGATACGAGAGACATTAGTACATTTTTACTTATTTTTATTTATACGCAAAATTCCTATTTAGATATTGATAGATACCCGCATGTTCTTTGATTGGTTTTAGCAACACCTCTGGCACGATGGGGTCGTCTAATGCGTTGATGAATACCATCGGCGTTGTGATATTGTCTAGATAAAAGACGCAACTACTCCACTTGTACAACTCTTGCACAGTCCTAAAGTTGTGTACCTAAACAACAAAACACTTCATAAAATTCGGATCTATTATTTAAATTATATAATATAATATACGTTTAAAAAGATTAAACTTACCCTTCTCGTATAAGCTTCGTCCAGTTCGGGTAACGTTGCAGCAGAAATTATGTCCCGTTCATTCAGATTACACCTTTGTTTTACATCCTCAGACAAAAGCATATTTTTGTGCTTAAGAATAAGATTCTTCATCGATTCTGTCATTACATAGAGGTAAAAGCGTCTAAAGTTCTGCCAATTTAACAGAATCTTTGTTCCCCTGAAAAACACGTGCAGTGAATAATATTTCTCTTTATTGATCCATTTTAATTATTAATCAAAGAAATCTGATTGAAAGCTTACTTGAGAGCATTGTATCCTTGACAAATTGATATCCCTCCTATAATATTAGGCAATTTATTGGAACCGCGCTCTCCCAAATATTTTGTTACTAAATTACCGCCCAAACTATATCCGATACAAACTATTCTGGTGTTAGGGTGCTGTTCTACCAGATGTTGTAGCATCGCGCTATAATCGTCCGTGTGACCTGTTTATAAAATGTACATTGTAAAGTTTATCTCATCTAAAAGAAGCAAGTTTTGTGAAACATATGTATAAAATTTGTATTAAAAAAATATTCATCTAAACAAAAAGATGGCAGACTGCTCAAATAAATGTGTGATTTTGATTACACTTTCTTCGTCATTTCTGTTGGAAAGTTTCCTTATCGATCATGTTGACCATTAATCATTTATGGATACGACTTGCAAGACATGTAACAGCGTAACCCAGAAAGTTTTACGAAGCTATTCAGTATATCAGAATGGTTTTTTTCCCATAGCTATATAGTTTGCTCAACGTTCTCGCGGTGAGAACATACTCGCGCGATGTAGGAACTTAGTTATTATTCGCAAACTTTCCTCCGATCGACCGCCTCGCCCCAGCGGTACAAGTTTTATCGATTGCTACACGTACCATAAGAGAATATTCTTGGTGCCGTGATCTTGACACTAGAAAGGGCCCCGACGTGATTAAGTACTGCGCACCGATATCCATGACATTGCACGAAGTGCACGAACGTCCTGATATACACGCTTTCCGAGCTGTTACCGATACCAGGACAGATGGCTATCGTTATGTCGTCTGGAATAAAAGTTATTTGTACTATCAAGCATCTTAAATTAAAAAAAAATATATATATACATATATATTATTAAAGATGTTTAGAGCGTTTTTTAAAAAAAAATTAATATAAACCAATCGCTAAAAAATTATTATAATCTGTGTGATTAATCTATGAACAATACCTTCGTGTCCATTAGTCAGCGGTTGATAAAGATCGTACGTAAGGGTGGTCCCATCCGGAAGACCGATATATACGCGTTCTCCAATGGGCCAAGGACATCGAACACGTCCTATAACGCTGTGGACGATAGTTTGTACATGGCCGCTGAAACCCCACAACCTTGTTGGCTTGTATCTAAAACAGACCAAGGACTATGATAACAGACTATGATAACTTTTGCTCGTGTTTTTCGAAAAATTATCCTTAATTTTCAAAATGGCACAGTTAGCGTTTAGTCTTATTATGCTATTATTTCGCTTGTGTCATTCTCTTGTGCTATAGTCGATATCGAAAGTATTTGAAATTTCAAGGGAATACTGCAGTAAAAAAATTTCGCAAAAAATAAATAAGAAATATCAAGAATAAGAGAAATATGAGATTAAAAAATTGGGATCTTTAAGATGCCGCCAGTAAATTTTGGAAATATTGCGTCCAACACGTCCCACTTAAGACAAATGATGACCGATGAGAGCTAAAATTCCGTCTTTATTTGCGAACTTTCTTTACGGTATTCCATTAACTTTGGATAAACTCTGAATAACTGATGTATAAATTTCACTCGAGTCGACTTTTTATTACCTTGTAATTACGATGGTGTAACGGTTATCAAATACGCCAATAAAGATTGTCAAATACGAACGACGTATGCTTGAAAATCTGTTACCATTAATTATCGCGATAAAATCGCAAGTTACAATACTTAAATAGGCAAATATTTAAATATCTTTATTTTAAATTTATGCGTTGGAACAAGATTACTTAATCGATAGCACTTTTGTCATAAGCTATTTTCGAATATAGATTAAACGTTTTTGCGTTAAAAATAATTTTATGCCAGCTTAAAAAAATTGCTTAATTTATTAGACGTGAAAAAACCATTATTATAACACAACATAAATTATATAAGATGTCATTTTTCGAAGTTGCAATTTTGTTTTGCTTTAAGACACATTTTATTTTTTAATTTATCAAAATTCTTTAAAAACAGAAAAATATTAAAAATAAACTTGTACGTTTATTACGCATTTCACTTGGCGCTCAGGCAACCCAAATGGGAGAAAATGTACCGCATCGTTGAATTCATTTATAGAGAATATAGTAAGAAGTTGCAGCGTTGATTAGTGGAGCACACGATAGAGCGTTGAATGAAACAAGTTCACGAAAAAACCTTTCATTACTACGTTGCACGAAGAAATATATATGCCAGTATTATCGATCTGGTGCTGATTTTGTACGGAACCATGAATCAGCGTTAAGATTCGCAGTCACTGGCAAGAAAAGTTATTCTGCTATATAAAGAAAACGAAGCTGCTAGATGTAGTAATAATTATTTTTTATTCGAAGCAAACGCCGATAATATCTTTAGGATAACGTCTCGTCAAAAGAAGATATAATTTTTTCGAAACCAAAGCCTTTCAAATCTTTCTCCTTTGCCGGACCTTTCACCGCTGTTCGTAAATCGCAATAGCATCTAATTATTGTCGTAATCACGTATGCGATTACAGTTGGCAAAGAACGAACGGTAGTTGTAGCCTTGTAGCATAGTTCGGTGACTATTAATTCAATAGCGCAGGAACCTACACTGGCTGTATATGACTATTGCATTTTAATGAAAGAAATACACAAAGTTGCGTGACAATAGATCAATAGAATGCGGTAACACAATATCGATTGCGCAGAGTAAAACCGACTCGCGAAAAAGTCGCTTCTTACTCGTACAGAAAAATATTCACTGTATTTTTATATCTGAAAACATATTTTTTTATATAAAAAAAATACGATTTTAAATTCGTTGAAATAAGATTAAAAAGAAATCAGGAAGTCCGCGGCACGCGAATTTGCCGCGAATGAAAGTGAAAGACATTCTTATGCGCTGAAATATATTCTTGGTTACAACGCGGCTGGCTTATTCACCAGGCTTCTCGGCAACTTACTGGATTACCCCGGATAATTTACTGGCCTCGAGATACTTAAAACTGGTGGTTTCTTAACGCTACAATTTTACTGCTGCCACCTGAACTTTATTCGCCCAATAAGCCGCGAATATTTCTACGGTCAATTTTTGTTTTACCTTGCTTTCTATTCAACCGACATTTCTTCGTGACTGAAATTACAGCGGAAGAAGAGAGTAGGCCTATTCTAAACTCTCACGCGCGAATTTTGCGCGAGTTACAACAGAATTCTTTTCTCCGGCAATGAGTTGGTGTAAAGTCCTACATGCAGTCGCAATCAATACACGTGACAATTCATTGTAAACGCAAAGAGAAACGTGTTAATATATCGTCGTGTTCGCGTCGCGGCCGCGAAGTCATCGCGCGAATTAGGCGCGATAGGGAAAAGTAGGGTAAACTATATGCCTTCGCGAATGCCAAAGAGAAGTCTGCTCTTTTTACAACGATGGTTTCTCGTTACGGTAGTTATTGCGATTTTCGATATGCGCGTCGATAAAACACTCGAGAATCCTGTCCCGGTTTTATTTATCTATTTCGCATCCTACAGCAATATGCTGATTTTGATATCTACGTGAAATAAAATAATCGAAACTTAAATAATAAATTATGTTTTAAAATATCACGTTCCATAATTCTTCAGAAATATTTACATTGATGTAATATTTATATGCTGATGTAATACTTGGAAAAAATATGATGCAATTTATCTTTTTTCAATTTTTTGTTCGACCAAGCGAGGCGTTCGAAAGATTGCAAAGTTATATAAGAGTCACTTGAGGTAACGCAAGAAACGCAGTAATCAATGTAAATATTAAATTTTGACGAAATCTGATTTTTGTTGTCGAAATAAATACTGGTGTCTGATTATATTAGAAATTGATGTCGCTTTTAGTATTTTTTTGTGTCGTATTATCTATAATTTGCTAAAAAAGTTGAACACGCACGTTCCCCCCGCAAATCGATTTGCACGTTTAGAGTTCACGGCCACTTGGTAAGATCGACCAGAGTGCCTAGAAGCTATCCATATTTATTAGACGTTTATGTTTTTGTTGTGTGTCATCCGTTCAAGTGTACTCACAGATTATCGAAAAATGTTGCTGTCAAATTTTGACGATGTCAATCCGGACAAATTACTTGTAGCGCATATTATCGAGTATACTTTATAATTGCAAAAAACTACATGTAAATAATTTATCCCATTTTTTTATTTAATGATAAAAACCTTTTAACAATATAAATGAATTATCTGCTTTTGTCTATCGCATGCAGCGTGTAAACAAATAAATTTTTTCGCTGTTGACAGTTATTCATACCGATACTTTTATCTTCTCGTCATTTCGTTACATTTTGATACAATTAGAATAGAGTATTTCAATTATTTCTTGGCAGCAGAAGTGTGTAAATAAGAGATTACCTTATCGTCTAATGGTGCGATCCCATGGTACGGAACTGCGCAATTGGCGGAACGAAGTTCGTCCAATCGTAAACATTCCACCAATTGCTTAAATGTATTTTTTAACGATCCCATAGAGCGGAACTCGCGGAAGCGCAATTGACGCTTGCCAATCACCCTTTCCGTAGATTCTTTCATTGTATCTATCGGAATAATATAGTCATTCATATCGAAAAGTTCAGTAAGACACCATGTATGAAATGGCTATCAATTTGCTAATTTCACAATTTGAAAAATATTACTTGTCATCTCTCGCATTAATACGCAAATTTCAGTCATTCGTTATATCGGACACATATACAAATAATGCAACGCAGGTGTGTGCGGAATGACTATCAATTTTCTGATTTCACATTTTCAAGAGTACTGCGCTAATAACGTCAACCTATTGTTCAAATGAAATGGCAAACATCCATCTCATGTATAACTCTGTTAACAGCAAAAAAATTCATTTGTTATCGCACGCTGCATGCGATAAGCATGCAAAAGCGGATAATTCATTTATATTATTAAAAGGCTTTTATCATTAAATGAAAAAATGGAATAAATTATTTACATATAGTTTTTTTGCAGTTCTCTCGTTCTTCCAGCGTCGAGACATTATAAATTCTCAAGATAAACACATAAAATTACATTATTTCCCATTGTTTAATATGTGTTCTGTGACGTGTCTTTCACGGAAAAAAAAGTCGTAAAATATGCACAACCAACTTTTTTTTGCTGCGAGAGCTATATTTTTAGCAATAGTAGCAAAACTTTGTTACTTTTTGTAAAACCTTTTGTAAAAAAATGTTAGTTGTCCATATTTTACGACTAGATTCGCTACGGTAGCTAATTTCTTTTCCGTGTTTTTGCACGACTTTTCATTCAGGCCATCGATGGTACGCGACGCGGCGACGTGATAATTATTACTCTATACATGTTAATTGTACATGTAATGTATCAATCAATGATATTACGAAATATCTTATGATAATGTATCTACTTACACTCAAAACATCAAACCTGATTGGAAAGTTTAACACCGGTGGACCAACGGGGGTCCCGTACGTGGCCCCCCGGACGTATTTATAAACAAATAATTTATTAAACTTGTCTCGCGCACATGAGACTGCAAGTCGTGAAACCAGAAAGCAGGTCATCGAGTGAGATAGGAATACGAAAACACACGCGGGAGAAAGGGTTTTTTTTCGCGGCGGAAACGCGGAAGTGCAAGAACGGGCGGTCGTTCGAAAGAAATCAACTGGGGTGATAATGAGCACGGGAATTGCGTGTCGCAACGATTGCGATATGCAACCGTTGGAAAGAGAAAAGCAATGGAAAATGAGATGAGGAAAGAACTCGCTCTCAACGTGCCGTTCGCTCGCTCGCAAAGCAGAGAGACGATTCCGAGAGGCGAGTGTGTTGCACACATGTGTGTATACCCGCGAGTGGCACGATTTCCGTAATACAAAGTGGCGATTAAACACAAGGCTGGCACGACGGTTCGCACGCGTCGAGATCTACAACTTTTTATAGATTTCCAAGTTCGCTGTTCACTTCCTCTCCTACGAAGAGAAGTAAAAGCGGGGTATATATACGAGTGATTGTTGTGAAACTTCGATGATTATTCAATGAATTGCACCGAGGAGGATTTCTTCAGACGCGGGTTCGAGTAGCAATTACTCTTCACGAGCTGAGATCGGTTTTCAACGTGCACGTGCGCTTGAGACACGCGAAGATGAATTCGTTCGTGATAATTGAAGTGTAATGACCCGTCTCTTAGCGCCGATGAAGTTAGTTTCGATCGCAAGTCACGCGCGTTTATACATAAATATCAAGTCAGATTTCCGTTTTCAGTATGAGACAAAAGCTTGGAATCGGTTTCCGCTTTCTTAGGCGCTTTCACGCGACGGATGCGATCGAAAGAGGAAAGAAATCGTAATTAGCAATCAGTTTGTCCGACGATGCCAATACTTTTTTCTTCCCTATCATTTCGACCGATATTCTTCCGTGACATCGGCGTCACGCAATAGAATTACCAACCGATCACTTCGCTTTCACGTGGCTGTTTGAGTTTCAGAAGTGCCTAATAACGAAGCGAAGATAAACAGCAGAATGAATGTGAAGTAAAATCCGCGAGAAAGAAAATTACGCTATGTTTTGTCGATAAAATAATGTTGTCTTATAAAAACTGCGTTTTGCATTAATTTGCATCGCATTAATAAGATTACCGGGTTTGCAACGAGGCTGCGGTTTTATCCTCGTGTCTCTCGCACAGGTGAAACTCCATAAAAGTGCTTCGGAATGTCCCGGAAACTGTACCGGCACGCGGCACAGATTCATGCGCGATTCTGAAACTCGAGAACTTTTCATGCGCGATTCCCGTTGATAATATTTCACGTCACCCGTGATAACGGAAGCGCGAGACCGATGTGAGAGACGTGTTACGTAACACCTAAAATGGGATATGATCCTATTAGTTACTCGCTTGCATCATGATCGGATCGGAGCATGACCTGTCAGACTAACGGCAAACAAATTTGCGATACGCGGGTATGAGTGTATGACTGTTATCGCGAGTGATACACTCCGCATTGTGGTTCATGCTATTTTCTTCACACATGCAGACATACACACATACACACAGATGCGTGTCCAACCGCGTGATAAAAGTATTAGTCGACGTGTGCTATTTTGCGCCGACAGAAAAGCGTTGATTGCGTGGCGTCCCATGCTGAGTAAATAAAACGGGCGCAACGAGCACACCGTGGAATTCCAGAACAAATATCGAACGTGTAATTTTTCACAGTAAGCAAAATTCGTATCTTCGGTTAAAAATCGCAGCAATTGATACGCATTATATGGATATTAAATGATATTCGGTATTAAATGGACGTAATTCTCTAAGAACTTGTTATTTTCTTATTTTTACTTTCCTCTTTCTTATATCGTTCACTTTTAAACGATACCTCCTTTTGCAAAATTTAATCAAATAAAATAATTATTGCGGCTACAGGCGTGAACAATGATTTGGCTGTCTATAATTAGCAAGGACAAATTATTCTTAAACAGTATGCTGCTTTGCACCAGGGTGTCAAGATAGATACAAAGAAGACATAATTATTTGGCAAGTGACGTCAATTTTGTTCTTGTTATCGTCAAAGGAAAGTTCCGACATTGAACTGATTCGCAATTTCTTTTACGGATTAATCAGTGAACTCTATATGTTTATTTCTCTCCACACGCATTATCTGCATTTTTACCACATGAATCAATTCTGAGCAAATAAAATACGTGGAACGTTCAGATAATAATTATCGAACTTTTTTTGCACGGATATCAGATATATGACTTCAGGCAATTATGAGAATTAAGTATAGAGATAAGAATTTTGTGTCTACCTTTTATTTGATAAGTCATTCAAAAATAGACTCTAATGTTTACTGGCATTATATGTAACATTACCCTACACTTTGACTACTGTAACAATGTATCATTCCCTGTAATAACCACTTTAAACAAGCGATTCGTAATCGCGTGAGTGTTCCCTAACGAGCTCGAACAAAAGCCTGCAACAATCCATGATCCCAAACATTCCTAGTATAGCGGGAAAACACGCATTACTTATACTTATTCGAAAGCCAATCACAATGCCGATGTGGGCGCATTTGCTACAACCTTCACATATCACGCAAGCAAACATACATTACGTATAAAAAGCGGCTTCAACTTTTAGAGTCTTGTGCGTTGTATCGTAAAGCAAACAATCCTTTTCATTGTTTGTATAACTATGCCAGCAAGCGAAATGTTAGTAGCACGCTAGTAACTTGCCAGCAGATTCAAACAGAACATTGCGGCAGATTGACTTCAACTGCATCCGCATCTCAGCAAACACAGCATGTAACATGTGACTTACATGCAAGTTAGAGTTTCTTACTCACACATGTGTTGCATTTACATTGTTAAGTAGGAAATTCTAACTTGCATATAAGTTGTATGTTGGTGTTTGCTGGGATTAGGCTCGTCTTCTGCTAGAGCTTGCCGACACAATCTGAGAGTGATCACCACTCTCGGAAACTGAGCAGAAAATCTGTCAGATGAAATGACAGATTTTGCTTGGTTTCTGAAGCCAATCTGCCACCGTATTCTGTCAACAGTATCCTGTTATATGCCTGCTGGCGTTTTGCCAACGAAATTTGTAGCGGATACTTTGTAATAAATCTTGCAGATCTATTTTCTTTCCTATAAATTACAATCAACGTCAATCGAACAATCTTTGTGCACAAAACTATAAAATACATATCTTATCCATGTATTAATACCTCCTTTTGCATCATTGTAATCCTTTCATTACATTAAATGGACAAATCAGTGGATAAAAGTGCAACGCATACTCTTTTCCCTGTATACAATAATACAAATTGACTTTTTTTTTTGCTTTTTTAAATTTACTTATTTGCATTACGACGTATAGTTTGAAATATTCGTCAATAAGGCAACGAAGGCGAGTCTCACGCCCACCCATGCTGGAGCATCATCCGGCGGATTCCGGCGTCCAGCATCAACCTAACCTCACTTCCGCGGCTACCCGCGCGGACTCGGAAAGAATCCACGGTGATGTCCAGTCTTTCGGACGTCGACGGCCGGCGTGATTGGGCGCGATTCGAGAAGACCGATTGCCCGAGAAACGTGAGGGAGACAAATTTGCGGACTTACGGCTCGGCGATGACCGGCGCGATCTTAAGCACCGTCGACAGGAAGGACTGGTCCTTGCAGACGAGGTGGGGCCTCTGCGGCGCGCTGTTCACGTTCAGTATCCTGAACAGGATACACAGGATCACGGCGAACAGGGCCAGCAACGCCGTGGACATCTTTCCTCAGGCCGTCGGCGTCTGAAAGAGGTGTATCCCTTTCTCTCAAAACCAGCTCTCTTTTTCCCTCTTATATTCAATCACGCGACCGTCGAAAACGACGGCTCTTCGAGCACGTTCGCGCAATCATTCCGATACACAAGTTTACACTTCTTTCCAGCGATACCGCACGTATTGTCTGCGGGAGATTCGCGCGAACGTGATCGCGGCATTATCTCACCTCTTCCTGGAAAGGGGCAGACCGGCTGTCTTCCTTCTTAGATTCTGGAGGCCGATAATGACGGACGACGGGGTCGACGGGCTGCGCGACGGCCGTGGATGGTGATTCATGCGATTGATGCTCCGTGACCTGCGAGCAAAAGTAAGCGCCGCGTTTTATTCCGGTCACACGGGGCTCTCGGGTGTCAGATGACCGGTCGTATGACAGGTAAGCGCGCTGAATGTGCAGAACGACACGGCCGCGGCGGGGTGCTCGACTGCTGACCGGCTACCGCAGAAGCGCGCGGCGTCTCGCGCGATCGAGGATGCATCCTGACCTCCTGGCGAAGGGTATCGCGCCGGCAGAGAACGAGGGACGAGGCGTGGATTGATCGTTACATCGTTTTGCAATTTTGCATGCCCGGCCCCGGCCCCGGTCCTGTGCAGCGGGAACGGCTTACGGCCGACAGCGAGGGTTATATCGACGATACGAAAGATCGATAGAGGTGGATAAACAACTCGGCGATACCGCGCGTTTCAATCAATTCGCGGAGCGGTTCGCCTCGCCGAAACGCGTTTACGAGACGTTTGTTTATCGGTAAATATCGAGTGCTTTGCGAGATTTAATGTTGGCGATTAACGTGTAGAATGAACCAAATATACGTTTTTTCTTTTAGAGTCGAGACCAGAATTGGACATTAACATAAAATAAAATGTAATAATCTACATGCAATATAAATTAACCTATGGATCATCGAACATTTATATTTTGTCAAAAATATCAGAAATTCATGTTATGTTGTTCGCAATTTTATTTTCAGCTACCTATTGGTACAATTTTTAGGACGCTACAGAAAATTGACAATGGAGTTTTAACCCGTTGAGGTCACACTCCTAAAAATAACGTAGAGGTCACATGGGGTCCAATGGACCCCACAACAGTTTCCATTTGCGTTCTTTTTGATGTATCGACTCAAACCTTGAACTGGAATTAATTTATGACTTCCTCTTGATAATCCAATAATTTTAAAAAATTTTTTATGTTGAAAAAACGCGAGAAAAAATTTTTTTTCGAGAAATTTGACTTTATTCACAAAAATATTTATCAAAATTTTTTGAGATAGAGTAAAAAAACTTTGTGCCTTTTACTCTCAAAATAGTATACTTTTAAGAAAAAAATAAAAAAAAGCCTAGGGTCCACTGGACCCCATGTGACCTCAACGGGTTAAAGATCTTGATTTTATGCCTATGAAACAAATGAACATTGAACATATTGCAACCATGGACTAATATTGCTTTTTGTAGTTTAACAGCTCAATATGAATGATAATGTTTCTACATTAGAATCACGTATCTTTTAAAATTACAATTGAAATGCATAATGTAAACAATACACAAACAGTCCACGTCGATGACGTCGATAGACGTAATTTTGAAATTTACTGCACAACCCGGCTGGTCGTGACGATGAAACGTGACTGCTTCAACGATCGCTACTTAAAAATCGTTGGTTCGAGGTTTCGCATTCGAATATGTCTCTTTTTTCTATATATCTTTCGTCCCATCGCGACATAACGGTTGTTTCCTGTTCGCGAAAGAATTTCCTTCATTATTCCGAGAGAACTCGTCTTGGAGACTTGGAAAGTCGAAGTGCAACGCTGACTAATGCTAATGCTAATTAAGTCCTCTTTCCAAATCGACGCAACGCCGACGGCGAATTAATTAAGCCTAGCGTTTCCCTCTTTCTTTCTCCAGACTTCAACAGAGAGGACAGATTCGCGAATATAACAGTAATGAATAAAGGAATAGATGCAATTTTCGTTCACCCAGAGAATCTAGACAAAAGACGAATAAAACCGGTCCATTTCATCGTTCTAGGACAATCTGGACGATGAAGAGTGTTTACAGCGATCGCGTGGAGATCGCTAACGAAAGTAAACGAGCTACCGTCTCGACCGGAGAATTCTGGAGTAAAACATCTCGTCTCGCTTTCGTGTATTCTTCCGTACTCGGAAGATTCGACGCACGGATGAACGTTCGACGTGGGGAAAGAGTCGGTCGCTTTCCGGATGAATCCTGCTCACCGGGTGACGATCCAGTCGGCGAATCACGGCGGCCGGCACGGTCGACTTGCCGGCGTTTCACGGAGCGGAGCAGATGGCTCGGACACGTGGCACACGTTTGCTCGCGTCGGGCTCCGCCGGGCAACTGACATTACTGACAACCGACTGTACGGCTGACACGGCTGTACGCAGTACGCATCCCCGCGACAAGCACGCCGTCGCGGTCGTCGGAGCGGAGGGGCCCAGTGTTTTCCCCCACGATATACATATGTTATACAATAATCTAAATATATACATATAATGAATATTATTAGTTGCTTTCCATTTACACTCAAGTGATCTGAGTCACTCAGTTATGTGAGTATTTTATACTCAGGTAATGCCATTTTTTGTATTTACCTGCTTATTTTGGTAACAAAGCTATCGTATAATAATACAGGTCCATAGCCTCGCACTTTTAATGTGAGTTTATTAGATTCATTAAAGCACATGATCTCGATTATTGGATAAAAACTCAGTTGAATCTCACTTGCCAGCATGCAAAAAGAACGTGTATTTAACTAAGTTATGACGTCACAAATGAGAATTATCTGAGTTTTGATGTAAATGGAAAGCAACTATTATTGTATATATTATTAAATATTATAGTATAGATCTACCTTAGAGGTGTGTAAAGAATCGTATTTCCAGTTTTCGTCAAAACGAAGTTAATTTACCTTTTCTAAAATACCAAAAGCTTAAATTATAATGATGAAGTATAATGACAAAGGATCTTATGTCCGTTATTATTAGTTCCTAAGAAACAATATTTATAAAAGGTCGTATTAGAAATTTTCATAGAAATAAACTTTAAAATTCTGTTTTCTCTAAATTTATAATAATGGAGATTTTATACGATCCTTTACCTCTAAGGTATACATATAATAAACTTACATACGTATATATACAATAATTTAATAGCATTATATGTATATATGTACCGAGTAATATTAAATTAATTAGAATGACCTTGATCAAACTCCGATTAATTCAATCAGCAATTAACTTATCACAACCACACGTATATTACAAATATTATCTTAATCGAGCATCGTTCATTTCTTGTTTAATACGTGGAAAGAAAGATTAAAGATTATACGGTATGGATGAATTATATGTATAGTTAGAAATTTTGCTGTAAGCAATTCCAGTTAAATTAATCACAGATTAAGTCAGAGTGTGATTCACATACATATCTGGTTCTATTATTTTATATGTATATCTTTTTTTATTATTTGTGTCTCTCGTATTATTTATATACTTTCGATACTTTCGGCCGCACGGATTTGCGGTATACCAGTCTATCGTCGTACTCGTGGTTCTGCATGTTCTCCAACTTCTGCACTGTTAAATATTAAAGGATAGAATTTAAATCAATACCTTGAGTTAAATAATTTGTTATTTTTAACTACCGTGTGCGTTGAAATTTATTATTTTAACGCAAAACAGTGTTATTTTAACTCCATTGGTTAGTTAAATTAACGATATTGAGTAGAAGCAGTGGAAATGAGAATGGTTATATAAAAATGACTCAAATTGAGTATAATTTGACACTACGAATTTAACAGTGTGAAGCTCATAAGAATTTAACATTGAATCTCACTGGTCAAAGTAGATTTAATGAGGGACACATTCAAGCTGCTAATTGAGTTCGGAGGGATTTAAACAGACCGAAACATTCAAATTTGAAATAATTCTTAGGCGCGAGATAGATTTCTACGCGTTCGAACTGTTGTCTCATCGTGGCTCTCGAGATATCTTATCGAAAAAAATCACGTCACATCAGCAGTACGTGCACAGATTAACCTTGTAAATTCAGGTCCGCGACAGATACGGTCAGTGCATGTTTAAGGCCAAGAGCATATCCGTAAATTCGGAGGTCAGCGATTCAAGGTTTTTCACGTGCGGCGGAAATATTAAAAATCGCTGACTAAAACTCTCCTCGCATGACTGCCGTTCAATGAATTCAGTGATTAAAATGGATATAAACCTGTTTTAAACCTACACGATTTTTAACAATAAAATTTCTTTCGTCGTTAAGTAATTTTCTTAAAAATTAGATTTTCTTGTGCTGCTTGTGCATGAAAACTATCATTAATTAACCCTCCGTAGTCACACCTATTTTTTCAAACAAGGAAGTCACTCTGGGTCATTTTGACCCGAGACGAACTTTGACCGTTCGCCATTTGACCATTTATCCACCGATCGGGTTGAAAAAATTCTCGAATGCACTTGCGATATTGCTAAATTGATTGCTATAAAAAAAGAAAAACCTCAGGAAATTTTAACATATAAAAAAATTCGCGAAAAATTTGTTAAAAAAAAAAAAAAAAAAAAAAAATTTTTTTTAACTAAGCTAAAGGGCGTCATGCCCGCCATTTTTCAAGTTACGCGCAAGATATTTACGACCAAAGTTGAGGCTCGGGTCAAATTGACCCGGTGTGACTACGGAAAATTAAGAATGACGTTCCTGCGTGTGATGGTTTTCACAAGACATTTTCTTGTTTAACTTCTGAAATAATCCCGAGATTTTTCCCTGGAATCTCGATGAAATAATCCGGAATACCACGTGGCTGTGAAAAATTTAAAGATGGATTACGTAAGAACCAAGCTCCCACAGCTGAATATCCTGTTTACGACGAAATAAAAGCCGACATTCGAGTTTCTCTCTCATAAAGTCTTGCAAACATCCTGTCTCATATGGCCTTTTCGATTAATCTGGAGCGTTAACTAGTTTAGCGATCAATGAACTTATTGATATAATAGTTACAGGTTGATATGGCAACGCGTTATTTATTCCGGTTTGAGTCTGGCTTTCTATCACGAAAATGCAGAATGCGACGAAAATGTGGTGAAAGGAAATTAATTTAAACGAATATCGGTTAGTGAGCAATGAACAATTTATACATACAACTGTGATGAACTTTCATTATCAATAAATTATCACAATACTTGGTATTGATTTGTTTCTCAAGGTAATAATTGAATACAATGGCAACGGGTAAAGGAAAGAAGAAAGCCGGTACAAAGACAAATGGAAAAAATAATGGAAAAGGTAGTAAAGGTGGCAATGGCGGCAAAAGTAAAGGATCGAAGAAATCGAGAAGAAGCGGCGGGAAAGCACGATTCGCCATGGACATCTTCAACGAGGAGGTGATGGAAAATGCTTATTATACATGCCATAACATCATGGATGTGCTAAAGTGCCGAGGTTTCCCATGGCCAGAGGCTCAGAAGAAGAAAGGAAAGAGGAAGAAATAGTCACGCGAACATCTGAAAATAGATACTTTTAAAACATTACAAACAGTTTCAATGTAATACAAATATCTATTTATATAAAACGCATACTAAGTAAACTATCATGGTATCTGTTCTGTTTTATAACTATATCAACACTTAGCATTACTTAATTATCATTATATTAATATAAAATGTCAAAACCATTATTAAAACTGTAATTTCCATTTTCTCCTGTTTTATAAAAATATAAAATTTCAAACTTGTAGCACACTCACTGTATACACAGAACTAAAAATAAATTTCTATAACTCATTGTCAGTGAGAAGCTTCTAAATTACGTTAGTAAACTATGTCTTTGTACTTAGGCACAAGGTATCAATCTTTAAAATTTTTGCCTTTTTCGTCTATTAATCAGCTGACGATTCAAGAAAGTTGCAGTAATCCTCTACATTGAATTCAAATTCTTCATCATCCGCTTTAACTGATCCGTTAAAGACGCAATGGACTGTCACTGTCTCAGCGTACGATAATCCAGGTAGAAGCTATTAGAACAAGATTAATGAAAATTATGCAATTAATGAAAATTATCGCATAAATTGTTGTGCTTACTTTCGGCGTGAGCAAAAAATATTGGGAGCTGCCTGGCCTTCCTGTCATTTTTACAAGTAAATCGAAGACTCGTTTTTCGTTCACTGCATCCATGCCCTAATAAATTACCAAGAAAAATTTAAGTTGTAAAAAAAAAAACT
Organism: Temnothorax curvispinosus; assembly: GCF_003070985.1. Taxonomy (NCBI): domain Eukaryota; kingdom Metazoa; phylum Arthropoda; class Insecta; order Hymenoptera; family Formicidae; genus Temnothorax; species Temnothorax curvispinosus. The sequence goes on along the minus strand of NW_020216426.1, from coordinate 496,785 downwards.
ATGATAGATTACATAAATACAATTTATTATTAATGTATAAGAACCTGATTAATTTCATCCACACAGCGAAATGGCACACGCGATAATTCTTGCAGGGCTATCATGTAAATAGCAGTAGTCACCGTTCTTTCGCCACCGCTCTGAAAATGCCTTGTTAATTCTTGCAATTCGTCTGCATCACGGAATTTTACCTTGATCTTTAGACCATATTGGTCAAAATCGAGCTGAAAATATATCGTTGTTGTGTTATTAAGAACAAAGGAAGAACTTCATTTCGCATGTATATCATGCGTATACACTTACGTTATTTTCACCATGCGAGAGTGTAACTTCGCCAGCACAGTCCATCGCGAAAAAGTAAGAACTAAAGTTTGAGTTTATCTTTTCAACCAGTTGCTCCAATGGATATAACCATTTTTCCTTTAAGTTTTCAATCTCTGCCGTCATTTTCTCTAGTACAACAGTCTTTTTTTTAATAAATTCAGTTAAAGCGTGAATATTTTCTTGTATATCTTCATATTCACGAAGTATCTGAAAATATAAATAAAATATTCGATTTCTCCATTGTATCAATAATTTATAGCTGGAAGGTAATTATATTTCCCATTGCCATACTTACATTCTCGGTGTCCACATTTTTCGCCATACAAAAAACTTTTGCTTGAGCGGTATTTAATTCGTTATTTATTTCAGCTATGGTGACTGGTAATTTTTCAAAGGCTTTATTGTAAACTTTAAACTCCTTATTTTGTGGATTAAGATTTTTTGTGGTTGCCAATGCTTCCTTATATAGTCTTTCACCTTCTCTCCTTAAGGGTTGATATTCTTCATCACATTGCTTAAATGTTCTCTCTGCTTTTGTGAATTTATCCTTTAATTCTGCAGCATCATTCTCTTTGGTCATTAAAGTTTGCTGCAATAATGCTATTGCAAATTTGAGGTCTACATTACTTGTATTGCAATCGAAACACTCTCGCAGAACTGCATTACATTCCTTATACTTTTGCAATTGTTTCTTTCGAATAGCCTATAAATAATTTGTTAAATATAAATGTAGATTTTGTTAGATAAATTCTTAAAGATAGTGTGCTATGTTGTTAAAAAAAAAGAAACCTTAATCTCTTTGGTGCATGTTGCTTTAATATTTTCAATACTCGTCCGGGCCATTTCCATCTGCTTAATTTTGTTTTCAGCCATGTGTATTCTACTTTTTAATGCTTGAATATGCTGAATATTTTGCTGATATTTATTCCTTTTGATTCTATACTCCTCTAATGCTTTAGTTTCCTCACTTATTTCATCTTCTATCTCTTTAATATGATTCAGTTTTTGACTCTTCATTTCTTGCAACTTTTGTAATCTGTGAAATAGTTAATATATTAATGAACTTTATGTTTTATATTAATTAATTTTAATATGTTAATTCATTATAATTTTTATATATTTTTGCTTAATTAATATACCGTTCTTGAAGATCTTGTAATTTAGCCTTATCCAGAACAATAGATAGCATTCCATTTCCATTGACCCGTGATATTCTGGTCGATACTTCGCGCGTATATTTAGATATGCTCACAGAGTATATATTATTTTCTACAAAAAAATTTTTATTAAATGTATGGAAACTCTCCAAAATTTGTGAAATATAATTTCTAAAAAATATACTCACCACTAAAATAACAGTGTAAACTATGAGGTATATAATTTGTATTATTTTCGATCTCATTAGTCCCGACAGGAATATTGTTTAAGTGGTACATCGAGACTAGATAGTTCATTATGGATGGTGGTACTTCAATAAGCTCTGTTAAATAATACTTAAAGCCAAACTTCTTAATGTTCTCCATCGGTATATTCGGTTGCATTGAGATTCTTTTCATCGGATCAGAGTGTACCACATTGACTTGCAGTTTCTGTTGGTCCCTCAAATACTTCAGTAGTAGATTCATATCCTTTTTGTCCTCGCATGTGAATGCAACTAAATCCCGAAACGATATAATGTTTTCTAAATATTTGGCAAATGAAGCATCTTTTACGTTAATATTGAGCAACATGGGCTGATGCACTGTCGCTGAAAACTTGTTTTTATTCTCTTTTAACCAAAGCACAGCTTTATATGCATTCATATCTCTTTGTTTCAACAGTTCCAATCGTTTCACATCAATATCAAAATTCTTGAGTTCCGCTTGAACAGCTGCATAATTTTAATTAGCATATTTAATAACAAATCGATGAAGATAATAATCAATTAAAAATATAATATGCATATTTGTAAAAATATACCTCTAATGTCACGGCTAATGTTATCGTCTTCGTGCTTTGATGTGTCTCTTTTACTGGTAAGCTTATTAACTTTTTTTCTATGCTCCTCCATATTAGTTGCTATATTTTGCAATTGCGTCGTTAAACTTTCCTCTGAAATACATGACAAATACTGTATTATTGTGGGATGTGACATTTGCTCTATGCGAAAGTGGTCGACTCATAGTGAGTTCTACGTTCGAACCCGACCTTCATTCCGCATATGCCTTGGTTTATAAGTTGATTAGAAAATTCAACGTTTGTACATAAAAAAAGTTGCGAAATGTATTTCAGGAAAAGTAATTAGCTTTGGGAACGATAAACTAATACACACTTTATTATTACTATTCATTAAGGTTAAATTAAATCATTAATTACAAACCTGACCCAATCTCTTCAATCATGAGAGAGAAGTCGTTCTCAAGCTTGGATTTCTGCTGTTGCGCAAGCTTAATGTCTTGATCTCGAGTTTGTTCCGCTTGGATGTTTCGAGAACAAATATTCTCAGCTTCCTTGATCTTGTTTTCACAGCTAAGAATATCATTCATAATGTTTCTTAATTTCGTATTCTTAGCCTGAACTTTATTGTTCTGAAAATATACAATTTCAGATTGTTAATGTAATATGCGTCAATATAATATATATCAATTGACAACACAGTAAATAGCCTTATAATAGATGGGTGCCTCCGTAGTACACTAGTATCAACCGTTCGTTTCCATTACATTAAGTCAGCCAACGTAGAATCCCGTTTTTTTTCCCTTTATATTGTGTTTCCAGGCTTGGCTACTTAGTGAAATCTCTCTCTTTGCTCATCTGATTTTGTGAGTAATTGCTGTTCGAAATAATTTAACAAAGAAACTTCGCAAACCCGAAAATTCTGATTTTTATGAAACTTTACAAATAAAGGAGGGGAAGAGAGTAAATAAACGAATTTAGAAATTTTTAATTGCGGCCTAAAAATGATTTTAAGGGGTGAAACCTATATCTTATATGTAAAAGCAAAAAGCAGCTCTACATATGAGTGGTTTCACTCCTCTAGGAATCGTTTTTGAGTCGCAACTAAAAATTTCTAAATTCGTCTATTTATTCTCTTCCCTCTACATGTGTGTAAAGTTTCATCCAAACTTAGAATTTTTAGGTTTGCGAGGTTTCCTTGTTAGATTATTTCGAACAGCAATTACCTACCTCCAGAATCAGATAAACAAGAAGAGAGATTTCATCAAGTAGCCAAGTCTATGGAGATACGATATAAAAGAAAAAACTGAATTTTATGCTAGTTGACTTGTACTGGTTCCTGATTGAGAACGACGATGTTGAATTGCCATGAGCTAAGAAAAAAATAAATTTTTAACTATTTCTTACCACAATTCTTTCGCAAAATATTATTTCATTACTTTAAAATAAGTGTTCAAAATCAATAAATTTTTGTTATTTTAAAATAAAGCTGAATTTGGTCAATAAAAATGGTTTGAAGTGGCCAACCTCCAAATTAAAAAAAAATTTAATGTAATGGAAACGAACGGTTAGTACTGGTGTGCTACGAAGGCATCTACCTATCATAATCCACTAATGAAACCTAATAATTAATAAAAAATTAATTTAAAAAGTACGGATTTTGTTGTACTGTGCAATAAATCAATTTCTTGAGTAACGGTTTCTTTTTACATTATATTATACTCACGTGATTTTTTAAAGAAGCTTTTAACGTTGTCATATCCGACTTCAATTTCTCAATCTTCTCATTTAACGGTTTTAGGTCTGCGTCTATTGCTTGCATTTCTTTTACTGCTGTATCTCTGGTTTTCTTTGACTATACAAACATATACAAAGACATCAACAGTAAAAAAAAAGGTAACAATAAAGAAAAATGTCACTTAATGTTTTACATTACAAATTAATTTTTATTTACCTCCACTAATTTCCTTCGCATGTGATCGTAGAGCATCCATGCCTTTTTTTGTTGCAACGCCAGAATCTTATTCTTCATCATTTTTTTCTCTTTTATCGTCGCAACAGTTTGTTGTAGCCCATCACGCCTCTGAGTTTTGGATTCCAATAACTTTTTTGTTTTGCCTACATCGACCTCTAGTTTCTTGAAATTGGCTCTTTGTTCTTTCAATTGTAGATGATACTCAAGAAGCTTTGGATCTCCGACAGATCTTTCTGTATTTTCTAACAATGCTTGAGCATCCATTTTTGAAAAATCTTGTACCTTATCTTGTGGCAAAAACTGACAAAGATTGTCAACCTGCAAAAATAATAAAATCATTAATGATACATTTGATTTAGAAACTAGATAAATATAAGCCAGGGCAATTCTATGTCTTTTAAGAGACTTGCAGGTCTTTTCCCAGCAAATAACAAAAGATTATAATAAAAGTTAAAAAATTTTACGTCAAGTTTAACAGATGATTGAAGGTATTCAAGTAAATTCAACCTTGAGCCTTCTAAGACGAGCAAAAAATATAAATGCAAGATGTGTACCTGAATATTAAGCTTGGCCGTGAATTCCTGTACACTTTTTGCACTTGTCGGAGTGCTATTAATCATCCACGTCGACTTTCCATCCTTGGTAAATGTTCTAGTCACTATAGAATCTCGTTTGGAGTTGTTTTTTAGATGAATTTCTATTTTTGCTGTATCACGCCCATACTTCACGTATTCTCCTATGTGAAGGGCCCGCCCAATGATACTCGGCTTGCCTCCTAGACCGAGAACTATAGCGGCGACGACGGTGGACTTGCCGGAACCATTAGGTCCAATGATAACATTGAGATATCTTCCAGGGGTCACTGTCGCTTTGTCATAAGTTCTGTTAAAAGAGGATATTGGAAATATACACCAATTTGTGATTTATATGATAAAAATGTTCAATAATGTAATGGAATGTAATAACAAGATAAAACAATATATTAAATGTTTCGGATGCGTGGTAATCTCACATGGATTAAAGTGATCCTAAAGCCGTGATCCTAACCGGTTTTTTCCTTAGCACTAATCTTTTAATTGGCTTTATAGAAATGCAAAATTCTTGTCTAGAATTAAAGTACGCATCAAAATCTAGGTCATGGTAATCGAATTTATATCAAAAACAAAAAAAAATTAATATTTTTTGTTATACGTGACGAGACCACCACACATAAATTCGACCACCATGACCTAGATTTTGATGCGTACTTTAATTCTAGACAAGAATTTTGCATTTCTATAAAGCCAATTAAAAGATTAGTGCTAAGAAAAAAACTGAAAAAAACCGGTTAAGATCACGGCTTTAGAATCACCGTAAGAATTAATATATTCTTCACTCACACAAAATTCTCCATATATATATGGGTGATGATTCCGTTCTCGACGTTGTCGTTCATGTTGATAGGTTAAGTCTCAATAACGTTGTATTCGTACGCAAAGGATGCAAATATTATAAGCGCAATAAATAAAGTTACATCGGTAACAATGGAAGCATTAGCTAAGCAGACGAGATAACCGTTTTTCCACTATCCATTTCGCACTGTTATTCATTTCACATGTACGGGAACACGCGCCAACCGCCACCGCCAAACAAACGCCAACGCGTGGTCTCCGTTCCGTGGACGTGGAGGAGGGAGGGCAGAGCCAGTAGCGACACTTCTGAAACCTGAACTGTACATGTACAGGGTGTCTGACAAAGATGTAATATCGCTCGTGAGTTAATTTGTGAATTTTTGACAGGTCCACGTGTACCCTGAGAAGGTACCAGAAAAAACGTAGGGTTGATGAACTTTGACTAAAAATAAAGGAAAAAATACATTTCTTTACAAATTTGCAATTTACAGAAGAAAAATTCCTTTTATAAAGTTTTTTACTTCAAAGGAAAATGTTAAAAAAAAAGTTGAATTATTCAGGAGGGTCCGCCGTCCAATAAATTCCAGTTTTTGAAAATAACTAAATAGAGATGCAACAATTCGTCAAAATCTTTTAAGGGGATGGTTTTGACCAAAAACAACATTTATCATAAATAATTAATTAGCAAAAATTGTTACAAAAAAAGGTTTTCTTTAGTTGAGTTCAGTGCACGTGGGTCTCCACGTGGGACGTTTGTGCGAGATCTAACTTGCTCGAGAATTCGGTGATATAAGTATAGTGATCTTTCGTAACGGCTTTGAACCCTTAAATCCCTTTTCCCACTTAGTTTTTTTAGAGAAAGGAGCCAGACTCACCAGTTTTACAGTTACAAGCAGATGGTGATGGCCATGGGCGATCTTTTAGGGGAAAAAAAATCGATTTTTGAATTGATCTTAAATCGAAATAACTAGAATCGATTTACTAATAAAATCGGATTAAAACAATCGATTTAAACAAATCAGTTTTGGACAAAAAAAGATTGATTTTCTGAAAATTGAATCGAGATCGCTCATCAGTACGAGCAGATTCTGGCTTGGACGCTGTAGACCCACGTGTGTGTGTTTGCGCGCGCGCGCACGGAGAGTTAACTATTTAATATCTCAATAATTATTGCGACAATCACAAAATAGTAGCTGACTTTTATATTTAATTTAACTCATTCTAGATCTACTCACGAGCGATGTTACACTTATTACCAAACACTCTATGTAGCTGTATGAATATATAATACTTCAGCATATACATATACATATACATATACATATACATATACATATACATGTACATATACATATACATATACATATACATATACATATACATATATAAATATATATATATATATTACTTGTTTCAATGCTTTTTACCTCCGGTTTACGCATTTCTAGATATATCGTGCTTATTGACCTTCACTTCACAGTTCAAAATATCAACATAACGCTTGAAAATTAGTGTCTATAAATTTTTTATAATTTCTCAATTGCTTTAAAAATTAATCAGGTATAATATGACGTATAAAAGTGATTTATCAAACTCATTTGTCTTCAAAAATTTGTCTTCTGGCTTTATATTAATATGATCTTTTATTATCGCCTCTTACTTACATATGTATCTGATCATACGGTAAAATATTGAAAAATATCTCTCTGTATTAATTATGCTTGAGCGTTTCCAGTATGAAACAGGCAGAATATCTCAAAAAATTCCTCTTCTTACGTTGAGATTGTTAGTTTTGCAGACGATTTGAGACGGACGCGAAACTATAAAGGTTGATTCAGACACAGCCGTGCTGTACCCGTACCGTATCACGGACAGAAACATTGGACAAGGATTCCTATTGTCTCCATCCTTGTCTAATGTTAACGATACGGATACGGTACGGGTACGGCACGGCTGTGTCTGAATCGACCCTAAAGAATCTGGAAAAATGAGAAGTTCTTTTATTCATAAACAATTTTTTTTCATTTGTTTTGATGAAAAATTTTATTATTTTATTGGAATAAATTTGAAAAATTATGTAAAATCCCAAGAATGTGTTTAATAGCATTCTAATTTTTTCAACAATTCTATATATTCTGTGATATTACTATCTCGTTGATTTCTCGAGCTGTATAATTTCGTGTATAAAAATATATGAAGATATATTTTAAGAGAATATCTTAATATGTTATACCTCAATTTATATACATAGTTTAAAAAACTGTGTTGCAGCTTTGAATGTTCTGATCCGTTTCATAATAATAATTTTATTATAAATTCTCGGCTGATAAGTTAAAGTTATGTTGTTATGTAGATATATATATATCTCAACGTTTTTTTTCTAGATAGACTTTCAAGGACTTTGCATAAGCACCACGTGCTGCATTTTTATGCATGAGTATAAATGCTTTTTGTTATATATACCTCAGTATGATTATTATCGTTTGCAGTATAAAGGCAACCAATAAATATGCTATTTTATGAAGCGTTGTATGCGAATACGTAAAAATGTTTAAAGCGTGTTTCAAAACGACAAACGTACCGAGCCAAACAGAATTACATGAAATGTCCGCTAAAATTTCGCGCATAAATAAATCTGTCACATTGTATGGAAAATATTCATATACAAATATATAAATAGCATAAATATTTATTTATGCATGAATATTTATTTATGCTGAGTAAGTTTCCAATCTAATGGGGCGTGCTCTCAAATAAATGCGTTTAGCTTTTATATTTCAAAAACATAGAACAACTGTCGCAAGCATTACACGAATACATGTATAAATGGAGCCTAAAAAGCGATTTATATTTGCGCTTTTTTTACATTTGCATATTGAACAAATAAAAATCAAGCAGTTACTTGCGCAACAAGACATTTCGATTACATTTATTAATTTTTTATACTCCAATTACTTCACCTATCTAGTTGTCTATTTTCGTTTATTTTCTGGATTATAGATAAAACGGAAAAATACGAAAGTAAAAAATAACATATATAATTAATTTGTAAAAAAATAATATAAGAAGTAGTCAAGCACAAGAATAAAGTTGCATCTGGTCTATGATTACCCCTTTGATCTGAAAGAAATATCTTTTCTCTCATCTATGAATTCTTTGATCAATTTTGAACGCCTCGACAATTTCATCAAGAAAATCGACTCGTAATTGATCAAAGAATTCGTTAGTAAAAGGATACACGATATATAAAACTTAGAATATCTTAAATGTATAACTATTTAGAATATGTTGGCGATTTTTTCGATCATTCTGTCTAATCGATCAGTCCTACTTAATGCAATTAGAAAATTTCAATTTTTTATTTTACTTTAATTGTTTTTGCAAGCGTGGGCGTATACATCATCCTCCATCGGAAGTACGAACGCCATCATGTCGACAATGGACATAATGTTTAACTTTCAAACAACGTGGAAACAACTCAAGCTCGTTGGCGGTATGTTTGCATTTCGAGCTTCGTTTATCAACGATAATTTGATGAGGTTTCGTTGAGACGTAATGCGGTCGACGCATTATCATAATGACAACGTACGGCATCGTTCGCCACCCCCTTATCCCTTTATTATCGCTAAAATACAAAGATCAGCCATCTTGGAATAATTTGTTGTCTACCGACTATGTCATACCTGTTAAAAATTTCATCAGTCAGAGAAATATGTCGATTAATTCTAATCTAGATAATAGCATTGTCCTTGCGTCATAAGTTAGTTTCAACATTACATTTGTTACGCATATGCCTTTCACAATATCAGTGTTTCTCAAAAGGCGAGCAGTGGAACAATTTAATGCGTAATATAAAATTGTGTTCAATGTATTATTGTATTATATACCTCAAAAGACTCGCAGAAATAATTTGTAGTTCGCCTACAGAGCCCGAAAAGTAAATATCGATGACAATATGTGTTCGATCAAAATAACAGATGCCTATCGATATACGAATAAACGAATAAATAACAATATGTCACAATATGATCACATATAAAAAAATGCCTCTCGAATGTCAACCTTGTTAACGGAATAGAACGAACAATTAGAATGCAATATTTAATGTGCGGTTATTATTGACGGATCTCTGAGAGTTATTATCCACGTATATATTCACGTGTAGATACTGCGCAGCTGATGCTTCCTGTTTCGCGTGTGCACATATGATTGCGCGCGACCGAGATGCGCAAGATGATGGGTTGTATACGCCGCAACAAATACACATTATTACTTTATAGTTTAGACGCTGCATCCCAGGTATGACAAGTGACCGATCGAAGAACACCATGGTTACTCCGCGGTTAACAAATGGTCCTGTCTAGCTACGCAGCAACTGCTGACAGTTTTAAACTTGAACTCGCCGGGTTTAGACGACGAAGAGAGACCCGTGATCGGCATTTTTACCGTGGCAAGACGAACTCTGTACGCTTAGAGAAAAGGCTCTCGCGATCGCGCTCGCATCAATGCCGAAGTGCACCGATAATGAGATTGATAATTTTTAGAATGCAATCTACGATTTAAATCATTGTTCTCTCATGACACCGCGCTGATCATGTTTAGTCCGTCGCCGAAGTTGCAAGGACAAGCCAAGGGTAAAGTGCAGAAAAAATGGCGGCCGTTCCGCGCGACGGACTTTCAATCCTTGATGTATCCTTGCTTCATTTTCTCCCGCGTTCTCGGAATATTCCCGTACAAGATCAACGCTTCGGCCTTCGAGATGTCCAAGCCGCGCTACGTCGAGTCGACCATCGTTATAGGCATCGTCAGCGGTTACGGACTGGTGGTACTCTACGAGGTCGACGTTTCCTCGACGATGAAGTTTACGGGCATACCTGGAGCCCTTCAGTGTAATTGCTATTTAGCACTCAGTTGTTTCATAGCGGTCATCACGTACATTTTCAGCAAGCCGCGAATGCGTTTGCTCCAGACCATGATGGAGATCTCCACGAGAGTGCCCCCGGAATCGTATCAGAAGATATCCAGGCTGATTCATGCCAAGGACGTCTTTGGTTTCTTCTTTCTACTTGGACAGGCGATCAATTGTTACTCCGATACGTACACCGAGACCTTGTGCAAGGTGTTAGTACTATACCTCACCCTGCTGGTATTTCAGATGGATATGTTGTACATGAATTGCGTTTGTGTACTAAAGGCCTGTTTTAAACGAATCAATGACAATCTGATGAATCTGCGAGAGCTCGTGGTGAGCGACGAGCCGCATCTCCTCAGACGGGTGTACCACGAGCAGAGAAATCCGTTTCTGCTAATGGAGCTCAAAGCCCTGAAGAAGCGGCATCTGATGGTCAGCGATACCGTGCAGATGCTGAACGCGATCTTCAGTCTGCAACTTCTCGCTACCATAGTCATGACTTTTGCTGAAATTACTTTCAGTTTGTACTTCTACATAGTGCAGTGGAAGGAGGACGTAGCCATTATCGAAGTAGAGAAACAGATCTGGTACGCGTACTACATCACGTCCGTAGGATATTATTCTATAAAAATAGCGTTTATAGCGTGGGCTTGCGATACCGGCAAAGACCAGGCCTTGCAGATCGGCACCACTGTTCACGACGTGCTTATCAACACCAGCGATAAACAAATTAAAGATGAGGTAGTAAATAAAATTTAATTAATTATTTAATTAATAATAATTTTATATATAAATGAACAATTATTCGCGTGAATTATTTCTTTGCTTCAGCTTTAGCAAACCACGCGCCGATACTATTGATCTTGAAACACAGTCTCAAACTAAAGTTAGAATAGTACAATCACATAATTATACGAATCTTCAAAATACAGAAATATAGGATATGAAAATACGGAATATATATATATAGGATATGTTGTGAAAAATAACACCCAAGACAAAGTTCGAACCTGGACCTCCTTACCACCCGAGCATCTTTACTAATTTGACTAATGATAATTCACGCGAATATTAATAATAATTTAATTTATTTTTACAAAAATGTTCTTTGTGACATTTTTATACAATGAATCTATCGGTTATTCACTAACCGATTTCTAACGTTGCAGTTGCAACTGTTTTCCTTGCAAATATTGCATCGCGAAAATACATTCTGCGCGAAAGGTCTCGCTGTGGACGCGACGCTTCTTACTGCGGTAAGCAATCGATCATTTACCTTAATTAATTACAAACATATTATTTACTTTGTGATTTTTCTTGCAGATAGTGGGTAGCATCACCACGTATCTATTAATTTTAATACAATTCATGGTCACATCGAAATCTTGCGGACAGCAGCCATCAACCAATATTACGCAGATAGTCTAATTATAAAACATCAAATAAAAAAAGCCGTTTTTAGATATCAAAATACGGTTTTTTTTTCAATTTTCAACGTATTTTTCATATTATGGTTTTAAAATTCTAGCACAATGTATATAGCACAAACCGAGACCAATTCAACACAACTCTCAATATATGTTAAATGTAAAAGTGGGGAATTAACTTCTTGCAGAGGTACGCTAAAAAACGATTTATCTTCAAGCTTTTTTTACATTTGTATATTGAATAAATAAAAATCAAGCAATTACTTCTGCAACGAGACATTTTAGCAATTACATTTATTAATCTTTCATAATCCAGATTCTAGATAAAACGGAAATATATGAAAGTAAAAAATAACACATAAATAATTCGTAAAAAAATAATATAAGAGGTAGTCAACCACAAAATAGAACAAAATAAAGAATAAAATAAATTAGTTGTGCCTGGTTCTATGATTACCCCTTTGATCTGAAAGAGATATCTTTTCTTTCATCTATGAATTCTTTGATCAATTTGAACGCCTCGACAATTTCATCAAGAAAATCGACTCTTAATTGATCAAAGAATTCGTAAGTGAAAGGATATATGATATAAAACTTTGAATATCTTAAATGTATAATTATTTAGAATATGTTAGTGATCATTCGATCAATTCTGTCTAATCGATCAGTCCTATCTACTGCAATTTTAATTCTTTATTTTACTTTAATTGTTATCGCACGCGTGAGCGTATACATCATCCTCCATTGGAAGTACGAACGCCATCATATCGACAATGGACATAATGTTTAACTTTCAACCAACGTGGAAATAACTCAAGCTCGTTGGCGGTATGTTTGCATTTCGAGCTTCGTTTATCAACGATAATTTGATGAGGTTTCGTTGAGACGGAATGCGATCGACGCATTATCATAATGATAACGTTCGCCACCCCCTAATTCCTTTTTATTGTCACTAAATACAAAAGGCCATCTTGGAATAATTTGTTGCCTACCGACCTCATACCTGAAAATTTCATCAGTCAGAGAAATATGTCGATTAATTCTAATCTAGATAATAGCATTGTCCTTGCATCATAAGTTGGTTTATCAACATTACATTTGTTACGCATACGCTTTTCACAATATCAATGTTTCTCAAAAAGCGAGCAGCGGAACAATTTAATGCGTAATATACAATTGTGTTCAACGTATTATATCTCAAGAGACTTGCGAAAATGATTTGTAGTTCACGATCGCCTACAGATTAAACCCGAAAAGTAAATATCGATGACAATATGTGTTCGATCAAAATAATAGACGCATATCGATATTTTTTAGTTATTAAAAATAAACGAATAAATAACAATATGTCACAATATAATCACATATAAAAAAATGACTTTTGGATGCCAACCTTGTTATCGAGATAAAATGAATAAACAATTAGAGTGCAATATTTAATGCGCCGTCGTTATTAACGGATCTTTGAGAGTTATTATCCACGTGTAGATACTGCGCAGCTGATGCTTCCTGTTTCGTGTATGCACACATGATTCGCCTTGCGCGTGACCTAGATGCGCAAGATGATGGGTTGTATACGCCGCGGCAATTACACATTATTACTTTATAGTTTATGCGCTGCATCCCAGGGGTGCCAAGTGACCGATCGAAGAACACCATGGTTACTTCACGGCTAACAAATGGTCCTGTTTCGCTACGCAGCAACTGCTGGCAGTTTTAAACTTGAACTCGCCGGGTTTAGACGACGAAGAGGGGCCCGTGCTCGGCATTTTTATCGTGGCAAGACGAACTCTGTACGCTTAGAGAAGAGGCTCTCGCGATCGCGCTCGCTTCAATGCCAAAGTGCACCGATAATGCGATTGATAATTTACAGAATGCAATCTGCGATCTAGATCGTTGCTCTCCCATGACACCGCGCTGATCATGTTTAGTCCGTCGCCGAAGTTGAAAGAACAAGCCAAGGGTAAAGTGCGGAAAAAATGGCGGCCGTTCCGCGCGACGGATTTTCAATCCTTGATGTATCCTTGCTTCATTTTCTCCCGCGTTCTTGGAATATTCCCGTACAAGATCACCGCTTCGGCCTTCGAGATGTCCAAGCCGCGCTACGTCGCGTCGACCATCGTTATAGGCATCTTCAGCTCTTACGGACTGGTGGTACTCTACCAGGTCGACGTTTCCTCGACGATAAAGTTTGCGGGCATACCTGGAGCCCTTCAGTGTAATTGCTATTTAGCACTCAGTTGTTTCATAGCGGTCATCACGTACATTCTCAGCAAGCCGCGAATGCGTTTGCTCCAGACCATGATGGAGATCTCCACGAGAGTTCCCCCGGAATCGTATCAGAAGATATCCAGGCTGATTCATGCCAAGGACGTCTTTGGTTTCTTCTTCCTACTTGGACAGGCGATCAATTGTTACTCCGATACATACACTGAGACCTTGTTCAAGGTTTTAGCACTATACCTCACCCTGCTGGTGTTTCAGATGGATATGTTGTACATGAACTGCGTTTGTGTACTAAAGGCCTGTTTTAAACGAATCAATGACAATCTGATGAATCTGCGAGAGCTCGTGGTGAGCGACGAGCCGCATCTCCTCAGACGGGTGTACCACGAGCAGAGAAATCCGTTTCTGCTAATGGAACTCAAAGCCCTGAAGAAGCGGCATCTGATGGTCAGCGATACCGTGCAGATGCTGAACTCGATCTTCAGTCTGCAACTTCTCGCTACCATAGTCATGACTTTCGCTGAAATTACTTTCAGTTTGTACTTCTACATAGTGCAGTGGAAGGAGGGCGTGGGCATTATCGAACTGGAGAAACAGATCTGGTACGCGTACTACATCACGGCCGTAGGATATTATTCTATAAAAATAGCGTTTATGGCGTGGGCTTGCGATACCGGCAAGGACCAGGCCTTGCAGATCGGCACCACTGTTCACGACGTGCTTATCAACACCAGCGATAAGCAGATCAAAGATGAGGTAGTAAAAAATACAATAATTTAATTAATTTTTAATTATTTAATTAATAATCATTTCATATATAAGTGAACAATTATTCGCGTGAATTAATGAACATTTTTTCACTTTAGCAAATCACGCGCCACTACTATCGATCTTGAAACACAGTCTCAAACTAAAGCTAGAATAGTATACTATTATATACAATCGCATAAAATTGATAATCAATTTAACAACACCGATTTTAATACAAAACTTCAAAATACAGAAATAAATAGATATGGAAATACGGAATATAGGATATGTTGCGAAAAATAACACCCAAGCCAGAGTTCGAACCTGGATCTCCTTACTATAGAGACCCTACCCGAGCGTCTTTACCAATTCGATTACTGATACATTAATTCATGCGAATAATATTAATAATAATTTAATTTATTTCTACGGAAATGTTCTGTGTGACATTTTTAAACATTGAATCTATCAGTTAGTTATTCTATAAACGTTGCAGTTGCAACTGTTTTCCTTGCAAATATTGCATCGCGAAAATACATTCTGCGCGAAAGGTCTCTCTGTGGACGCGACGCTTCTTACCGCGGTAAGCAATCGATCATTTACATTAATTACAAACATATTATTTACTTTGTGATTTTTCTTGCAGATAGTGGGTAGCATCACCACATATCTATTGATTTTAATACAATTCATGGTCACATCGAAATCTTGCGGACAGCAGCCGTCAACCAATATTACCCAGATAGTCTAATTATAAAACATATACGTAATTAAATAAAGAAACCCGTTTTTAGATATCAAAATACTCTTTTTATCTATTACGAGTTATTATCGCCTGATATTGATGTGTTGTTAATAAACGTTTTATCACATAAAAATTATTTAACAATCTATAAAAATATACTTTTAATACATTTTATTTGTTTAAGTGCAGTGTGTGATATAATAAAACATTTCTGAAGAAAATATCGCTTTGGATTCATTATATTACGTAATCTAAGCTCTTTTAATTATCCTTGCATTTTAAAATTAACACTGTGCGGACACCGTGTTTTTAGAGCATTCACCCGGACACCCTGAGACTTTTAAGTCTAAAGGGTTTTTGAAAACGTTACTGTGTTACAAAAAAAATCTATAAAAATTCATGTATCATCTTTAAGACTTCAAATAAGTAGTTTCTATACTTACATAGGCCAGAACTGTTGCAATTCTTTTTTTCCCATTCCCGTGGGAATCATAAATGAAAAATCGACTTACCTTAAAAGGCCTACGGTGTCCGCGCAGTGTTAAATTTTATTTCGTTAATCTATACGATTTGGAATTCATTTCTGACATCTAAACATACATATACGTAATATTGCAAATTAATTTCTGATATGTAAAAATATAATTAATATTTCAAGTTTCATCTCCGACAACGTATCGTACATCATTCTACGATGACCAGCAGCAGTCCAGTAACACAGATATGAATAAAAGAGCAATTAAATTTTCGTTTCATTGACGCCACATGGACGGCGATATCAGCACGGAAATTCAGCGATAAATGCAATTCTCTTCGAGGTCTAAAATTACATCTCGACATTTCGCACTGCAGGAGAATGGATTGCGCTACAAGCTGCAACGTATGCACGTAATTTTTAGGCTTTTCCTTCGCGAAATCCTCGTCTTTATCGCCAGCGAGTGACCCACGGAAGTGACTTTTGACCCTGTTTGTCACATTTGCTATTGCTAAATCGTAAATTCGTAAGTCCTTGAATTTTTTTTACAGCGTAAATGTGTCTTTTCGTATTTTAAAGCAATAAAGATTTATCGCCTTCGTCGATTCGACGTTCGCTATCTGGTATTTGTAAAAAGGAGAGAAGATACCGCCTGCAATATCTTTGTCAACGACGGCTGATTGAAGTAGACATTTTAGTGTTAAAATGAGCTCGTGGAAACGCGTATGGAACAAAAAATTTACTATGAGTTATTATAGGTGCAATAAGGAATATACGTCACGTCTGCAGCAGTTTGTATTCTTTAATAGCGATTTGCCGGCGTCGGCCACGAACCTGAGTTTTTATTCAGCGCGGAGATATGTTGCGGGGTGTAGCCGGATCGCGATCTATTGTCAAGGTTAACGCTCGACTGCGTATTATCGCGCAGTTAACGAAAACTTCCTGCATTTTACTACTTACTAGCTATTTGGCTCAATCTGAAGCGCGATTCTGTACTCGCCCACCGATGATTGTCGGTGTCGATAACGCTCTGCCTAACGGATAGATATTATCGTCCATATATAGACGCAAAGGTTAATTTAGACTAAAAGGCTAAATGCGTTAATGATTTCAATCGGACTTTAATGCCGCGACGCGAGGCTCGGGTCACGGCAAGCAAACGACATATTGTTTATCGCACGCGCGACAGCCGCCCAAGTACTTGGGAACAATTTTTCTGCGGGTCACTGCTGTGCACTCTTTTACTCCCTTTACTTCTTACTCCCGTACTTTCTTTTTGTTTCGTCTAGACCCCAAAAAGCAACGAAATCGAGTATCGACGAACGTAGTGCTGCATGAGTAAATTATTTTGGCACCGAGCGACGCGACGCGCTATTTATCTCGACTGGACATCAGTCCGGGTCCAGCCGAATATATTTCGGCGCAAACTGAATGAGGCTGCAATTATGCAACAGATGCAAATAAGTTCCGTAGAAAAATGACGTGGGTAAAAACTGAAATGTCAACAGACCAACAGAGGAGTGCTATTTTGTATTCAATGGAAAAAAAATGGAAAAAATGGAAAAATGTTGTAAGTTTAACCGACACAATCGCACAAACCAATAATAATCTCATCTGTATGCGTCGGTCAAGCGATATCGATAGGTGAGGGACCCCTCGATAGAATTGTCGACTACGACTGGCGCTTATTGTTAATTTTAAACGGCGTACATCCGTGAGAAGTTGTCGAGAATAGCTCCGGTCGACAAACGTCGGTACGGAACGTTATCGACACCGACAATCATCGGTGGACGAGTACAGAATAGCACTCCAGATAGAGTCAAATAGCTATATAGTATAGAGCTACATAACTAGATAGTAAGTAGTAAAATGCAGGAAGTTTTCGTTAACGTTGTACATATAACGCAACGACAAATAAACTTGGACGGAACATTTTGCCTCCGATGTTAACATACCTATAATCTATCATTATTATAATTTTCTATTAATCGCTCGAGCTATGAATTATTTGTGCGCGATCTTGATAAGAAACGCGTGAATCAAGAAAGTGGAACAGCGCTGCATACCTAACAGTGCTCTTTATACAAAATCCCCTAAACTCTCTCGCCACTTTTAGTTGACAGAAAGAGGTGAACTTGCGATAAACGATAGCCTCTCCTGATATTTGTGTCGAAGAAAGATCATTTCCAATTTCGTCAAAGAATCCATCGAGGAAAGACTCGTTCGATCTAGGATACGCTCTGTGTGCACCGTATAATTCTACGTGAAACCGTGACGACGGCCACGTGCTGCGCGGCGGCGCACATGGCGCGCATCTAGCGCGCGGATGCGCGCATCTACGCAAATTCTCGGCGCGATAACTGCAATAACCGCATCCGTATTGATCGTTCGCGCATCACGCGAAACGAGATCTTACGCATAAGCGTGCGTGTACTCGCCGCGATTCTTTCAGACAGACCGGAATTCCGTTCTTTTGTCTAATTCTGGCGGCGGGGCTGCGGAGAAAGAGGTAAAAAAAGGGGGAGGGAGAGAGAGAGAGGGAGAGAGGAACATCGCGCGGCCGTGCAGCGTGGAGCGTGGTGCAGCGCGCGCGTAGGCGATCATGCGATTTCGCGATCCTGTCTCATCGCCACGGCGCCTCTGACCGATACGCAATTGTCAGTGCCGCGCCAACCGCCGCGCCGAGTGAACGTCCAGGAGTGTTGCTCTTGCGCGCACCGTCCGTCCGCGCACCGAATATACCACTCGTGAATCGGAGCCGCTATTCGGAAAACAGCAGCTGCAGCGGATTCTTCTCTCAGCTGAGCGACGTCGTACTCTTTGATGCGAGTGACGGAAAGCCAAAGTGCCCCGAAGAAACGCAGACGTCTGATAAAAAAAAAAAATAATAAAGAGGAGTTTAAAGTTTAAAGTGCTGGAGCGAAATTGACGGCTCGCGCGCGCGGACGAACGCGCGATCTCTACGCTCGTTAGTGGACATTGCGAGGAATTGACGAGCGTATCGAACTCTCTCTCTTTCTCTCTTTCTCTCTCTTGTATATGCTACGAATATAAAGTACAAAAGAGGCGGCGAGCTCGCCGCGTGGAACTCCAGTGCAAGTTCGCGGATGAACGCTCCGTGCGATCTGGGAATCCATGTAAAAGTGTGGCCTTGCCTGCGGATCTCCGATGCCGCTGTCATCGTGTCACGGGCTTTCCTCGTACTCGCAGTAGCCAAGCACGGCGACGAGGTCTGGGATATAAACAAGCGAATCACGTAATCGACGTGCCATCATCGGCGCGAGTGGGATGCAGCGATTTTAATTCCCCGCGCGTGAGAGAGCGCCGCGCGCCATCGATCTACGCCGCACGCCGCGGCTGTACTTAGAGAGAGGCGCAAGGGCGCCTCTTGAGACCGATTCCCGTTCGACAAAGTAAGTTATCGGCATAGCTTTCCTCTATTCGCCTCGCATGAGACGCGACGCTTCCCACAGCATGCGCCGCAACCTGAGAAATTCCTGTTAAAATGGTTGGTTTCTTGTATCTAAGTTGATATTACTTCGACGACGTCCGAGAGCTTAAGTTATCGTCCGGTATTTTATCTAGTAAAATGTTGTCACACGTAACTACGCACGAAAAAATTGTTTTTTTTTTACGCAGCAAACGGTAATTAAAATTATCACTTTAATGAGAAGTCAATTGCCGGCGCTTTCGAAATTTTCGATCATCGTCATTGTCACAATTTCGCGTTTTATCTCTTCATTTAATTCCGGTAATTATTTACTTCTAAGTTGATGTCTTTAACAAGGTTGTTTCTTGTCAACTATTATATCCTCTGTTAATATATTGTTAAGTGAATTCGTCGCTTATCTTAAACTTTGCGAAATATTGCAAACTGCACTTTCGTTTGTGGAGTAATAATATATAATAATATTCTAAAACAACTCCCTTATATTTAAAAGTCACTCTTATTAAGAAACCGACGACACGGACAATGAAATGGAAGATTGGGTTTGTGCTATATTTACGTCGGCGCGACTCTTGTATCACCAATCCTAATCGAGACGACGTGCCAAGAAATGTGGGTAAAGCATTTGGCGCACTTTGTGGAATTGTTAGGGCACTGTCTCTCGTCATAAATAAGTGTGTGACTCGTCTAAACTCATATAGAAGTCACGACGATCACCCGCCCTAATGTATGGGAAATTTCAAGTCTTGCTTTCAGCAAAAAATTCATTATCACGGGATTTCTATACGAATCATAATTCTAGACATAACGAAAAATACATTTATAAATCGGCTTAAAAATAATCCAAGAAAATTTTTTCTTGATACAGCCGAGGAGAATATAAATAACTCAAGATGGATAACAAGCTCAGATAATATAAACCAAAAGCAAATAAATTAAAAATATCATTAAAACGCCCGGTATAAATAGAGTAAATGATTATAATAAAAAAATCGGGTCGCGCCGCGAAAAGTTTAATTGAGGCTTCACGCGCGAATCCGCGCGCGGCGGAAGTCAGTGAACTTTTTGCAGAGTATACGCGACGCGCGATAGACGTGACGTTTCCGTTAGACGCGCTCGACCGCGCAATAGCGTCTTTGAGTTATTACACGGTGTTAGCAGAGACTAACAAGAATTTATGAACGCGACAATGAGTCGTCTGGTCTTGTCGACAATACGCGACGAGTGTTTCTCATATATCATTGACTCCAGCCGCATTCTTGTACATAATAAAATTGTTCTCTTCAAAGTTGACCGTTTTTCCATTTGATAATATTGCTCTGAAGGGAAATGTAATTTCTTTACTTGCGGCATATATTGCCCTTGCTGTTATAATTAAATACTAATTATATTAAAGTCTAATTCCGCTTTTTTGTATTTCAAACAATAATACACTGTTAAAGGACGAAATTTAAACCAATACCTTGAGTTAGATAACATTTTGTTATTTTCAATTACTATGTGTGTCGAAATTTATTATTTTAAAACAAAATAGTATTATTTTAACTCCTTTGGTTTAGTTAAATTAACGATACATTGAGTAGGAGCAATGGTGACCTATAGGAATGGTTAAAAATGACTCAAATTGAGTATAATTTGACCCTACGAATTTAACAGTGTATGTAGTTGAAAAAATTAAAATTAGAAAGTAACTGTTCTTTATTTTTAATTTTCTTAATGGATGCTTCTGACTATTTCTGAAGCTCTTAATTCACTCTCCAAATAAAAAAAATCAAACGTCACGGGCAACGTCAATCATTTGATTCGCGCTTATTGCTCGATTCATGTTTATCATTGCGCAGACCTGACGTGACGTGCGTAGTAGCGTAACGGACGCGAAGTGCATTGAAAACGCTTGTCGAAGACGGATTGAGTCAACTTGTGCCAATATTGTCGTTCGATAAATTCGGCGCGAGCAAACAGCCGACGATGTGGTCGATTATCATTGTGGCGAAACTTACGTGCACGTACGAGATAATTTAATTCTCATTCAAGGTTGTTTTGAATCTATATATATATATGCGGTGCGTCGAAATACTCATTGTAAAATCTGTTTGAATGAAAGGTGTAAATTCGCATATGCGTGTTTTGATTCGCGGGTTCGACGAATTATCATTTTCGTCGGCGGAACGGCAAATAAGTGAATTCACGAATTATGTGTATGTGTACGTCATGTATGTACGTACGTCAACGTAGCTCATATCATGCACCGTTTATCATCGTCCGCTGCATTTATTATCTACGGTACGATGGCACGTGCGTTATAAAAGCGTGATGATTACTGATTAGCAATGTGCCAAAGAGCGATGTGTTATCCACCCTCCTACGCGCGGTTAACCGAATGCGGTGTTCCTCCTCCGCGCTGGACCGAAATACAATTCATCTGATGCTCCTCTCGCAACACTGTTACGAAAGTAATAATTTCGCGCACATTAATGCAATCTCGAATGCAATAAATTACATATTCCATTTGTACAAAGCTTCAATAAGCGCATGTGTAGCGTCTTTTTTTTTTACCTTTTCGATAGTCCCTTGATTTTTATATCGCGATTTCTTTAGACGTGAACTAGAAAGTTACGATGCTACGTAGTTTTGAATGCCTTGAACACGCGATTGTCGTGGAGTTTAGCGTGGCGCTCAAACGTGAGAGTCGGTTTCCGAAATTATAGTCGACGTGATAATTGACGTTCGTTATACGGTTACGTGGTAAGAAATCACGAAAACACGAAATAATCTATGCATATGAGACAGACAACAGGAATGCGGACCTGCTATTTTGCCGAAAATAGCGACGCGTCCGTCTTTTTCTTCGTTTTTATGGCCGATATCGCTGCCGCTACTCTGAGATTCGCTCTTCGCTCGTTCCGATCGCTCGACCTTGCCCATGATAGCCATTCTTACGATTCCAGTCGATCGGAACTAGCGTCGAACGGACGCGATTCGCTTGGGAAAAGACCTTGTAATTTTTCACCTTTGTTGGAATTAATCGATTCATTTTTCCCGAGGTCATTTTGCATACTGCGCCATATGCCTATTTAGATAATATACTTATTAACTTGCAAGTTGTAATTTACCCGAGCGATATGCCGTGTCTTGATGCGTAAAGAATTTGCGCGAGTGGCGTATTTGCGATTCGACACACAGGCGAACGGGGGATTATTTTAATTTTTGCTCAACTTGCATATGTGATTAAACGTGCGGTTCACACACGAGTAAAATCTCGATTTACGTCAGCCGGTTTCGCGCGCCTTCTTCCGCGATGTGCTGCATCGCCTTCGAATTACGGCCAATGTTGGTTTTGCGCAGTTTCGCACTTCCAATTGCGTCGTTAAGACTTTCCATTTATCTTGTATATCTCAGCGTGCTCCGATTGCTACACGTCGCGTTGCTTCACGCCTTCACTTCTCTCTCGGAGCAGTCGGAGCCCAATTGCGACGCAAGAAGCCTCGACAAAGTTTTCGATTCGCGACGTTACTTAGTTGGCGCTACCTTTCATTCCCCCCAGGCGAAGGCATTAATTATGCGGGAGGAAAGAGTTCGCGTATGCACAACGAATGCACGTGCGTGCGATTTGCACGCAAATAGCGACCCCGTTGACATCATGAGGCGTGCATTTTCTTGACTTTCCTCGTGATCAGCATGGGCCTTCGGGGTCTGATGAAGAAGAAGACGTGCGTTCGCTTAAGCCTTAAGGCATAAAAAAATACAACAAAGAAGTAACCGCAGTCTCATTGATGTAAATATTTTTAGCGTACAATTACAATTTCCATTTTATTTCTACTTATGAAATTTTTATATTATTGAAATTACCATATTCATATAAATCTTCATAATTATTCCAATTTCTTGTGATGTGTGGACGGGCAGAGAAGGGAGAAAAAAATAGAAGAGCCGAACATTGTGCCGCTCAAAGTATGTGTTTCTAAATCCGATCTTCGTGACTTCCCTCAAGATGCTGATGAAATCGCGATCGCCGCGTTTCAATTCGACGAGTGATTTTCGCGCACTTTCTCTCGTTGCCTCGAGAGAGAGCGAACGGAATCCATTCATGAGAGAGCGGAAAGATAATAATTTTCTACGAGCGTACAAGAGTAGCGCGACGTAAGACGCACGATGACAAGTTGTTTTTCTCGGGCTACGTAATGGCACGGTGCACGGCGTGTTACAGCACGAAGATAAAATCGGATCTGGGTTGCGCCGCAAGTCGCGAGTGCGTGAGTCAGTCGCCAGTCGCGTCGTCCGCCTGGAACAAACAGAATTATTAGGCTGATGTACGAATAACGGCTGCTTCGGCATTGACCGATGCATATTTTTCTACTAGATAAACGTTTCCACGAAACCCATTACGTAACAGATTACGGAAAGCCTTCGGAGAGGAAGAATGCCTGACAGTATCTTATTTCCTTTCCCTATAAATCAGAAAGCAACCTTCCTTTTGGGGGAACTAAGCCACGTTATGACGTAATCGAAGACTTAAATTAAATTCATTGAGAAAAACAACTTGAAAACAATGGAGAAACATTATTCCATTACTTTTTTTTATGCCTACGCTATTACTTGCAAGTAGTTGTCTCTACATATACACACGCGTTTCTTCCGTCTTAAAAACACGATTTACGTAAAGAACCATTTTTACTTCAAGATAAGAACTAATGAATACGTACAGCTAATGATTTATTTGAAAAATCCTAGATCAGAATTATCTACAAAATATGTAATAAAGTTTTGCAAATATGACGGACAAACACTTATTTTCAACGAACACACTATGTATCAGTATGTAACCATTTATACTTCCGACTCACCGCCTGCTGCGAGAAATTGACGAGCATTCGTTCGATCTTCGTGCCGAGTCACTTTCATTAGCCCAACGATAGTCAAGATCCTAATCGTCAGGTAAGTATGGCATGCTATTAGATTTCGATTATGGAAACACGTCGTAAATGTTAAAAAAAAAAAATTATTTGCTCTACGCGGATACGTAATTACTTAACGTAATTACTCTTGCATAAAGATAATTATTCTATTCGTGTAACAAAGTAAGTAGAGTTATTGATCGCCATAATACGATTTACCGAACTAGTTCGTTAATTACTTCACAAACTGCATAATTAATTTTCTTCCCTCATTAAAATTACATTATTCAGAAACTTTGGAGTTTAGCCTTATGGCAAGCACAAATATTTTCGATCTCGATAATAATTATGCGCATTTATAAGTCGTATGGAATGGCTGTATCGGTTATCACGCATGACGCGACACTTTTTTTGACGTATATCGACGTAAACAAGTATAATTTTTTTTCACGAACGCCGCGACGCGACGACACATGCCGATAATTACAAGATATATACACACCGGGGATTCATAAGTTTTTAATAAATAAAGATACGTTCGTGCGTGTGTTAAAAAACATTTCTACCATAATGTTCTACAGTTTACGACTTCACGATAATGACACTTGTGAAGTTGTTTCTCCGAATTGTATGTACAATCAATTAATTATTAATATATGCAATATACAATGACACCAAATATATGTATATACATGTAATCAAAACAAAATGTTAAACAAAATTTTGATCGCAATTCTTTCTTATAAAAATAACCAGTTATATATAAATTATGTTTGGATTAATGTTTAAAATTATTTACTTACGTAATATAACGTAGTAAACTGTTATTGGTTTTTTTAGAGAGCTCTAATATACGATTGAAGCAAAGAGAATTTTGGAAATTTCCACACCAAAAGTGGGACATTACTTTTCACAAATATTTTGAAATATCTTCCAGATATCATTGTGAATCATATTGAGACATATGTGTAGTCACGATAATGCGTGCTGACAATGAGGCACTGTCATACAATTCGAGATCGTGAAAAGCTAAAGAAAGGTCTAGACGAGTCAGAGGCGCCCGGAAGTGATCTGTATCGCGGGTGCCCGTTTATAGGCGCCGACGAGGTAACGCACGTGTCGCCAAAGTAAATTAAGCGCGGCCGGATAAATTTGCGTTGGCAACCGCGTCTCTCGATGTTTGCATAGAGAGAATCAGCCTCTCGAGTTACGGATTTCTTTGTGTCCTTCGACCGGTAACTATGAAAATATGTTTATATAAAAATTTATTAAGTGCTGACAAGATATTGTTATAAATGAGCTTTCGTGATCTTCAAAATATTGATTTTGCTTTCAAATTCACCAGAATAACTTATCCGAGTTTGAACACGTTCAATCTCTCGGAGGTTATCAAGTGCCCGCTATCATCACGGATACGAGGTATGATATGAGGAATTGAAAACAAATTCGCATCGGTACTTCTGCAAAATGCGGACACATAGATTAACTGGTTAGCGACATTTACGATAGGTCGAAACTAGGGCATCTTTGGTGTCGATAATTATGAGAAAAGTATCTGTTCATGAGGAAAGATATCGGCAAATTCTGAAAATATCTTGCATTTAGTTTATCGAATATATACACTTTTACGCGCTGTATAAATGAGCTCTATACGTACTGGAGCTATCAAAGATTTGGGGTAACCAAAACAAGTCTAAAGAATAGATAGATTTGATTTAAAAGCTGTCTTTATCAGAGGTTTGCTGATTGGTTGGTGCCATTATTACATCATAGCTAAAAACTCAACTATATACTGTCAGGATATCAATAATTTTTACAATTTTTTAAGCTATGTTGTATATAATCACGTTTAAATAATTTTATAGAATTAACTAATAAATTAATAAAATGTAAAATCAGTAAAATAATATATAACAAAATCACTTTTACGCTAATTTTTAACATGTCAAATATCTTGGAAATTATGTTTTTAGCTAGGATAGTACTAATATAAAGAGACAGACTGGCCTGTACATGTGTCCTTCTCATGTGGTGCACAATGGGTTTGTTTGCTTTAACTTCAACTGTGTGTAGTGGTACCTTCTACACTTCCACACAGAACTCTCTGAAATTGAGTGCAAGATGTGCAATTAAAACGAGTTGATCGTAGCTGATGGCTCACTCCAGTATGTATAGAGCTCATTGCGCTATATAATATACCAATTTTTGAACAAAAAGATATTTATTTACTTTCGAAATCCGTGTTTAAAACACATCTTTTTCAATTATCTCTATTATTTCTCTTTAATTTTATCTTCATGATACCGGTATGATAAGAAGTACCGATGTTTTATGAGGAAAACATCGAGCGTCATTGATATATTCGCGCTATTTGATCAAATGAAAGAAACAAAGGAACAAATGAAAGGAACAAATGAAAGAAAAACGAGAAATTCTAAAGCTCAATTGTCCCACTAAATGAAATAAATATAAATAAGTCTTACTAATTTATAGTTACAACAGTTATTACAAGATTATGTCACTCACTTGACAATAATATAACATGAAAAAATGTGTAACTTAAATATTTAATTTATAATATATACCATAAAGATAGAATCTCGGAAAATTTGGTAAAAATATACATGTGAAAAATATCGGAAATATCTATATATATTTTTTTGTGCAAAAGACTAATCGATAATACGTCAATGGTCTAGTTTCCACCGAAGTCGTTAATTCGCACCTAGTGCGGTGTAGAGCCAAATTTAAGTCGATGGAAATGTGACTTGGAAACCAGTGGAAACAGTACCTACATTAAATCGAAGCAGGATTGGATTGAAGATTTCGGTAGAAACTAGGCTAGTATTATCGAAACACATTTCTTTTACATGCGATTTCTTGAATTTTGTCTCAAGGTAAATCAAGTTTTTTGTGTTCTTTTCTGAGCAAATTAATGAACGAAATACCGATTCGTTTCTTTCAATGCCATCCACTCGCAAATTGCGATTTCTGTAAGAGCACCCGCGAAAGACGTCATGCACGAAAGTAACGGTTCACCAGTGTGACTACTGCTTGAAACAATCTGTTCGCATCAGTCATGCAAAACAGCGGACCGTGAGCCGCAGTTACAATACCATTATGAGCGAGTGCGGCTGCAAAGCTGTCGTGTTTATGGCCATACGTTTCACTCTCAAGTGGGTAGTTTGTAGTACTCAACGAGTATATTAAAGTATAAATATATTCCGCGGCCTGTCGAGTTTAAAGCAAATATTGCCGAAAGCAAACGGTTTGTAATTTAATACTGTAATAAAGTCTGCGTATCTCGAAGCCTCTAAAGTGATCAATACAGGATTTTGTCTTGTAATCGTATTTTCAGCATAAATAAGAGCGGCGGAAGCAATGCGACAATTTTGTTATTCAATTATTTTAACGAACACAGAGTTCGTTTTCGCTCGTAGGCGGAAATATTTCTCTCTTCAACACGACTGTTTATCTCAGTTGTTTTCTCACTTGTTATTGATTCAGCTAAATAATAAAACAATAAAGTGAACGTATAATAACGTGCGAAAATGTATCAGTCTTCACATTCTTCATGCATTAGAGAAATCCAAAAATAACGCGATCGACCTTTTAACCTTTTAATTCTCCCAGAATATCTGCAAAAACTGATTACTTGGCAGGCCGAAAACGGCGATATGCATCACGTTCATATGACGCAGCGATCAGCTGACTGTCACATGGAGGCGACGAAAGTGCAAGCTGCATCCCCGATGGTGCAACGTGAGTCAGTGGCGACCGGTTTCTGCGGTGCCGTTGCGGCGTCGAATTCCATACACAGCGTCGTATTACGCCGTTTTTGTATCGTTCTAGCCACGTGCTGGACAACGATAATAGCCACGTGCTGGTCAATGATAATAATACTTTCTCGCGTGTCACGCGTCATTCCCTGATCGATCTCTTCATTAGTTCAGCACGACAGTTTGATGCAATTTGGCGGATATTACTCTTGTGGAACACGCACGCTCGAGCATCCTCGTGATTGGCAAGGCTTCCCAAAACACGCAACGTCGCGAGAAAAAAATCTGAATTGTTTTAAATTGATCTAGAAGCTATCTGATTTTTAATTTAATTTGTTAGTTTAATTAATTGCCGATTTAATCAATTAATTATCGATTTTTGAGAAATTGCGATGTTAGGAATAGTAATATTTTTAGATCAAAACAATTATCAAAAGCGATAGAGGAAACTATTAAAAAATGGCGAGATTTTTTTCCCCCCAGAAAACCTCTTTCAAATATCACTGTACGACAGGCCGTTGTCGTCGGCGAAGAGTAGACGGTCTTGCTCATGCACAAGCGATTTTTTTTCGGATTATAGCCGCGCTCTGCGTTGACCTCGATTTCGTTGGCACGCACATGGCGCGCTATCACATCAGCTGCCAAGCGCAACGATATCTCTGCGCACACCCGGTAGGCAGCATACATTCGATAGAACCTCTTTTCTGTTCGGATGATGAATTGCATATTGTCCAATTACACAGAATATATTCGTGGTAATTGTGATCGCTGTCAGAGCCCGTCGATTACGACGTTGGAGAACGACGAAAATATCTATAACAAACGTCTTTCTATTTGCACGCTCGTTTGTAGGAGATCATATGTAGGTGGGCGCCCAGACGTTCACAAGAAATATGTTCATAAACAACAGCTATTACAAACGTTGTATCTCGTGACAATTGTGCTCTTTTGTAAATAAATAAATAAATAAACATGAACTATATTCTATTTCTAGCAGCGTAAATCTATCGTACGCTCCGAAATTTCAAGATTAAGAAGTGGATTCCGAGATAATTATTATCTGTGTATTTTATCAACGATTTGATTTACTACACACTGACCAGGGTTAATCGCCAGTTTCATTAACGTCGTCAATTGTTCGTTTCACTTATCTTTTATCTAATTTTAGTATTGAAAAGTTCGATAAACCAAGATTAGATAAAACATTGAGATAAGAAGTTTATATTTTCGTAAACAGCGGGCACTTCTGGTTCCACTCAATGCCACTTACTTTTCACGACCGTGAATTCCTCGGGAATCGTAAACCTCGATTCAACAGGAATATATAAGGCCCCATTATCCTTTTACGTAAGCCGATACGCTAGAGCTGGTTCATTTCGCTGCTTGCGTTCGGGATAACGCAAGCCTTTCTCAAGCGAGCAATTTCGTCGTGTGAAAGGGTTAACCGACATCGAGGCAACCGGCCCTAAGTCGTGATCTCTCGCGTTCCGGGTGAGCTACGCGCATGCCGCGTCGATGAGTGGCTATGCAACGTGCCGCGAGCGGATAAGTATGCAAGTAAGCAGGTCGATGCACTCCACCCACACCTGGCCCGTGCGAAATAGCCGGTCTGTCCTTGACACGACGTGAACCGGCCGCTTCTCTATCTCGGATTAAAGCCCCGCTCGATTCGCTCGACAAACGAGACCGCTCCTCCGACTTGGGCTTCAACCGCTTAAAAAAAAAATATACAATTGAACGGTGAGTTAACACCCTATACGTAAGATCATGTTTTACGATTCGGTTATCGGTTGTACATACGCGGAAATAAAATTAACTGAAATTGCTCCGGTCACGCTCTTGACTTTTCTATAATTTTGCAGTCGACCATTTGTCACGATTGATTTTTGCCCGCCGACAGTACCGTCGCTTTTTGTATCCGTTCCGAATGTTTGGCAGTTCGCTATTGACCTATGCACACTGCAACCGTGCCAAGTCACAGAATGTTGGTGCACTGATATATCGATCGATGCGAACTCGTTAAATACATGATGCATTCAGGGCTGATTTAAAGCTATGGCAATCTTTTGACCGAGTCAACATATATAGACTACGATGAAGGCTCCTACTAAGGATTTCTACTTATTGTTAGATGACAATTTCGATATAAAAAATCTATAAAGTCTAAATAATTTACAAATATAAAATGTGTTCCGATTCGACTGATAGAATATATTGTTCTACTGAAAAGAAATCTTGAAGTGATATATATTTTTATAAAAAAACAAGTAGTACAGGGCAGAGTTTTACCTGCTCCAGAATTGAGATATGCCAGCGGAAATGCACAAATAACACAAGGGACATGGCATATTCAACCATTTTTTAAAGCAAAAAAATTGCAGATGTTAACGTGGACTATTGTCAACATGTCTGAAATGTCGAACCTGCAGCTTCCTATGGAAGAATTCGCGACAATGTTGCGAAATACTGGTTAAAATAAAAACTAGATAAAAATGATTTATAGATTTTCGACGAATTGTAATTTTACATTAAATCATTTTTTTTTTTAGCAACGGAAGTTGGTATGACAATTCAGCAGCCTCGTTTATTTGACGGATCTTCATCTATTAGACGATTTAAAGAAAATTACACAATACTTCATTGAGAATAAGAAGTTAAAATTAATAAATGAACGTGTGGTCGCCACGCGCGTTAAAAGTAAAACTTCTGAAGGCCAGGCTTTGCCATAACTTTTCTGAAATTAATACAAAAACAATACAACAGAATTAGTCACTCCAAGCTGCCCGCAACTCGAAAATGTAGTTACACGCAGTTCTCACGATATTCGTCTCGCTAGTGCCGTACGCCTGATCGAATTTTTATGACGCGTTTTTGAATCGCAAAATCGAACTTACTACTGTACCAAAAGAAGGAACCGCCAACCCCGTACACCTATTGGTCGAATTTTCGTTACACTTTTCGTGTCGCGAATCGAACTCACTACCGTGCCTAAAGAAGTTTCACTTCAAAAAAGAGAAATCCGTAACACGTTTACTGAAATACATACAATGTAATACATACAATGAAATACATACAAAGTATCCTTAAAATGAAAGAGGAAACAAAACTGCAATGGATGTTTCAATAGTTTTACGAATTAGGGGGTACCGAGATGCGTTGGATCGGCACTGGATGCATGCTATAACTTGCGCGGCGGACAGCTGCATCCCCGTCCTCTGGCATCCGTGAGATCGCATCAAACGGCGCACGTGCCCTCACGCACGGCCCACGCGCACGAGGCCGACGATGAGGGATCACCACGCGGCGCGGGAATGGGCGCGAAACTTGTTTACGCGACGAACCAACGTCGTGCATTCCGCGGCGCAAGTTGCAGTTATTCAGGGAGCCTTGACTCGTGTTGCCGCCGCGTAGGTGCATCTCACATGTGCAGGCGTGAAACCACGCCAACGGGGAGGAAGAGAGATGTTGCGGTTCGCGAACCGTAAATGGACCGGGGTTAATTGTAGATTACCGCGAACGCGCATAACGTGGGGCACAAGTGCACGAGGAGTATTTCTCGTGCTATCGAGATCTTCGTATCAGATCGCTCTACTAAATGTCTGTCGCGATCAATCCTCGACGTAGATGGAACAAGAAAATAAAAGATTGTCAGTAATAAATGCTCGACAATAAAGACATATGTGTTTTTTCTTTGAGAAATAAAGCGAGCTTTATCATATTCACCTTCTCGACGCAATTAATTTTTTATTCCCATATCCATAATTAAATATACGTAAATAGGAAAAACAGTTTTTAATTAATGTAATTTTGCTTCCTCATAGAGGAAACTTTGTTTTTGTGAAAAAAATTTTTTCGGATATCTTTGGCAAAGTGTTTAGAATGTTCTAAAACGTCGAGCAATCACTTCTGTACAAAATGCATGTAGCCTGAACTCTCAAAGTCAACATCGATTTGATATTGCGTCAATTGTAAAACCCCACTTGTGCTACTAACAATAAGCTGACCCTTTTTCAATTCATAAAAAGGTTAAATTTAAAATGGAAAAAGTGTGCAAATTGAAAACTTGCACATTGCTGCCTCATCATTGCAGATCGCTACCATTGCTCCTATTTTATTTCGCTCATAAAGTTTCCTCTATGAGGAAGCCAAATTAATAAATACTAATAATTATGCACCAAATAAAATACAATAAGCTTCCTCATAAGAGGAGCTTTGTGAGCGAAATAAAATAGGAGCAATAGTAGCGATGTAATGATGAGGAACCAATGTGCAAATTTCTAATTTGCACAGTTTTTTAATTTAATCCGTCTTTATACCGTCTCGCACGTTCAATCCACAATTATTCAAAATTCATCAGAAATGCTTTCTTCCTTTTGCATGGCGTTTCCTTCTTCTATTCAAGGGATTGATTACTATAATAAGAAAGGCAACCAATTAATTGTGGGCTGAGTACCAATATGAATCATAAATTAGTTGAGATCCCATGAATACACGTCGAAAAGTAATCTTCGAGCAAGACTTTAATATTCGGACGGAAATCATTTTGGAATTGTGCCCTACCGTAATTCTTTTTAATTTCAAATTTATTTTTTTAACTAAAAATGTTCGATATCTAATGATAATAAAAAAATCTTTTGGCTCTTACTACGTCTACTATATAGTTTCTTTCCTTTGTGGCATATTTCTCCTATCTTTAACAGATCTATTGTTAAAAAGTTGAGGTATGTGTATTGTTTAAGCCAGAGCATTGATATGAATCAATCAATGTTCAACGTTCTTGTTTCGCAAACACAGTAGGCCATTGTGCGAAATGTATGGAGATCTTGCGTTACTTCTCGCAAGGTCAACGGAATCGGCCACGGCCGAGGCTGATCGCTCGCTGGAATTTGTTCGAAAGCGGCGCGGGAGCGCGATAGAGCCAGTGTGCGCACCGTCGAGCGCTTTATCTGCCGCGTGGGAGGTCCGGATCAATGTAGTTTGCGATGGAACGCGAAAAAATAACGTCGTGGTAATCGCGGCCGCGGTGGTTTATGGGCCGAGCTATCTGCTAGCTAGGAATAATGGTGCGTGCGCGTTGGTCGGGGAGTGCGCGAGGTCAAGCGCGCGATGGTAGTCTTTTGTTCGTCCAGAGTATTCCAGAGTACCGCCGCCTGGACAAAGGAACGCGTAAAATATGCACCCTGCGAAGAAAGAAAAGAGGAGGTGCACGAGATGTTAGAATTTCTCACGCGCAGTAGATCTGAAAATCCGACTTATGCAGCCTAATTTTCAGGCGCGATCTCCTCTCATGATTATCTCGGTGAATATTTATGTGTAGAAAGCAAGAATTTAAAATTCCCATCTAATAACAAACATTGTTATGTATCCAATGAAGATTTCACATCCCGAGCACACAAACATTAATTTGCTCCCGCGATAGAATTTATCTGATTTTATTCGATAAAATGTTATAGCTATCTGAATAAAATGTCAATTTATATACGATAACTGGAACTTAATGAACGTGTAATAGTCTCATTTTCATTTTAAGATTACATTATAACCGCATGTCATGTACCGAATTAACATAACATTATTAATAACGACCTAGTTCACGTCGTCGCATGATATACGTCGTACGGTCCATCGCGCGGTTAGTATTGTTAGTAAGTGTTAGAACGTGTACATTTCGGTCAACCGGTACGCTTCACGAGCAATCTCGTGGATAGGAGACCTGTGATTTCCCCGGCACTCACGTACGGACAAGGTTAACCGGTCGATGAGCTCAGGAGTCAAGCTGGAAGCGATCGTCAGGTATCCACGTAGCGATTCGCTGTCACGCATGAGGGCTTTCTATTCCTTCGCGGCAATGAAACCGCCACGCGTGGAAATCCGGTTTCCGTCTTTCCGTCATTTACACCCGTGACTTTTTTTTTGCACA
This sequence comes from Temnothorax curvispinosus, assembly GCF_003070985.1. NCBI lineage: Eukaryota > Metazoa > Arthropoda > Insecta > Hymenoptera > Formicidae > Temnothorax > Temnothorax curvispinosus. The sequence continues at coordinate 462,583 of NW_020216426.1, read as the reverse complement.
CTCGGGACCTGCTCGATGGGGTTTGATAGATAAGTGTGTCTATACTGGGTGCGACCAAGCGCAAGGACACGCTTATGGCGGGGGGGGGGGGGGGGGGGGTCGAGCAGGAAAATCATTTCCCGGCAAAAGAATATCCCGATAAATGCACAAGTTGTACTCGCACACAGTTTTAAGATAAGTATGTTATGTATGTAAAATGCGAAGGAAGGTATAAATCAGCGGTTTTGCATAGAAAATCCACGCTGATCATACTCAAGTTGTCTACTTCACTATGTTCGCCACATCAAAGTTGCAACAGCAATGTGCCTTGCCTTTGGCATCCACCAGTCTCGCGAGAAAATCGCGATACCGTATGCCGCCAGCTTGTAATTAGTATTTTTCGCGCTTCACTATGCCTGGACAAACAGTTCTTGGGAGCCGTCGGATTCCCTTCTCGGCGATTCAGGACTTTTCTCGCCGCTCGATCGCAGGCGGTTTTCAGCATACTTTTCACGAAGACGTCTCTGGCGCATTGATGAATTTGCACATTCCTCGATGAGTGTTGCGGTAACGGTGTAGATAGATCGGCGCGTTTGGTAACGGTATCGGAATACTTCTTGACGTTTATTATCCATTAACGCGTTTATACTATTCGTACTCCCGAACACGCCCATGCACGAGTAATAGATATTCTATTGACGAATGCTATGTACTATGCTACGAGCGATGAATCTTAATTAACCACCGATGGATTTATATTTATCGCCGACGACGCGGCATTTCCGTGACGATAAATCGCGTCGGAGATTTTTCCGGGGCAAAAATCAATCGCTACGCATACCTAAACACGCGCTCGAGCGGCGAGTGATTAATTTACGCGGATCGCGACAATGTTGTTAACTCTTATTTCAACCATTGATAAAAACAGAGGAAGAAAAAGAGGGAGTCGAATCTCTTAGCCTACAGTTAAAGTGTGCGATAATTCCGAAAAGATTCTTCGGTACCCGAAAGCCATAAATATAAAAATATGAATATCAGAAATAGGATTATCGTTAATATCATAAATACATATGTAATGTTATTAATAAGATTCAAATGAATAAAAATTAACGTGAAGATAAAGAATGCGTTTACATGTTCAAGTAAAATGCAGCACTATTAATGCATTAATAATAGCGAAAATGCGCATGGAATAAAGGATGAGAATATATGAATAGCATTAACATTATACGGCTGACCGAAATGGTCGGTGTTGTGCGCACAAAAATTATATTTATCATCGTAGATCGCATCGCAGTCGTGACAAACAAGTGTCATCGTGACGTCAATAAAACTGACAAGTGCGTACGATTCGTCGACGCTTCGTTTTTATCTATGCCGATTGTCGTGGCGCGCACGGCTTTTGCAATAAAGGCGCAACGTCACAGCTCGATACATTTTAACGATCCCCCGATTTGTATGAGCCCGCAGTTAATCGCCGATTGATATCGGCTCTCATTGCCAACAATTCTCGATATCGCGTGCGAAAAACCATTCGTCAATTATATCGCGTCGACGTTGGTTCATTTTGCTTTCAAACGCATATGACGTATGTGGTTGTATTGTTGTGGTTCTCTATCAGGGTAGTTTGTTGAGGAAATCAATATGGATTTGCAATTGAATTAATTTTTTTTAACTTTTTTTTTCCGTTTCAAATATCGTTTAGGATTCTTTCAAAATAATACTATACGTATTTTTTCAGTAAAAATAATTTTACTTATATGTATATCGACATATTGTTTTAATAATAGAGATTCGAAATAGGATTAGAATACAATGCAAAGCGTGAGAATGCAATTATGTGCTATAAATTTTTATAAAATTTTAATATTCTTTGTATCTTGCCACGCTAAAAAGAATACAACCTTGAATATCTGAACACACGTGCGCGAGAGATCTTCCCTAGAAACAATTTACAGCAACCTTTTTGTGCAGGTTTACGATTTGTTTGCTTGTTTTTGTCATTATGGCTGAGAGCCAGCGATCTCGCATTTTCTAATACGAGTCTTAGTCAGACGCAGTCTCGCAGATTGTCCGTCTCTACTGCGTAATTAGAATACCTACAGCTACGACCGGTAGAGGAACGACGTAGGCCGAAATTGGATGCAACAATTGATTTTTTTTTTTACTGATAGAAGTTAATCACAAAATCTATTTAATATCACGCGCGAAAATAAATATATAATTTACAGGAATTAATATAGTTTATTAATAAAACAGCATATTAATAAAACGCTGCAAAAAAAATTCAGATAGTTATTAATGAGTAAGGAACGATATAATTTAAATTAACAATAAGACTCGAAGAGAAAGAGTGATAAGGACTCCAAATCGGCACTTGCCATGACACTCATTACACGCTATTGAGATCTCTGGCCTCGCCGGCATAAATTTCGTCGGCGTGTGCATCGGTGATAGCGTCGTTTATCGTCGTTAAAAGCGTACGCGTTTCCGCCATCGCGGGAAAAAACACTCGATAAGAAGGCGAACGGCGCTGATTTGCGATTTTCATTCGCGCTTTCCCTCCTCTCTCCGGCGCCGCGAAGTCGCTTCTCCTCGCAATTCGCCTACTTGCGTGCGATTCCATTCGCGCGCACGCGATTGCGCTCGCACTCGTATGCCCGGTAGTAGTGTTTTTCCATGCACGCAATAACGCGAGCGTGTGGAGACACTTTATTTCGCGCGCGCAAATGTGTTTACCCTCCAAAAATAGACGGTGCAGCTGTCGTTCGATGTTTTGTAGCCCGGAACTTTTATTGTCCCCATCTCTCCGATGGGAAAAAAACAGAGATAATTTATTACGCTGTATAATAAAATTTTTCTCGCGCGAGCGAGCGGTTGAGAGCAGAGAAAAAAAGAATATGTTAATAAGTAATAACAATCATGTAAAATAATTATGTATACATGTATAAAGTATAAAATAAACAAATTTAAAGTAATAGTATAGATTGTATTTAAATTGTATAGAAATTATATATATATATATATATATATATATATATATATATATATATCACGTTCTGGTGGACTGATTAATCACGTTAAAAATTTTAAGCCTCGTTCTGGAGTAAGATCCAAGTATTAAATTAAACAAAAATAGAGAAGATACGCCACGCGGCACCATCGCAATTCCGTTAAATCGCTCCTGACGTTTTTCGTCATAGCGCGGTACAATTGGCCTCGACAACGTGTTTTCCTTGCCACTATGTCGTCGTTAATCACGTCACTCGCCTGTATTATTTGTAATGTTTCGCGTGTGTATACCTTTTCTCGGAAAGCCTGATACCTAATCTCTCGGGAATTGATTCGCGACGCTGACACTTTTCTCTGTTTTACGATGACACTTCGCTGACTAAATCTTGACAGACTTCCCTTGCCACCGTGACATCGCCAATTACATCATTTGGCTATATCATTTCGCAATGTTCCTCGCGTGTCGGAGGTCTTCCTCCTGCTGTTTGTTTGAGATAGATACGCAACCGTTCTATCTCGAATCGTTCTTACGACAATTTCAAACGTAACGGCAGCATGATACTTAGAAATTTAATTTAAAAAATATTATTTGTTACGAATTAAAGTTGTCCAGCGTGGAGTAAGTGAATTAAAACCTTTTCTCTTCGTTATAGCATTTGCGAAAATCGTTTTGCTGTAACAGGATATCTATAAGCGATATTTCGCATCGCTTCTGCGAATGATGATAGCAAATATTGTCTTATTGCGCAAACACGTTTCAAGAAATAATAACAGAGAAATTGACGTAAGAACAAACACAGACTATACAAACATCAATCGAGACTAAATAATACGTCAATCATTGAAATTGCTTGGAAATTAACATTTACCCATGAAATATTTTTATGTCACTGTCACGTTGGATATAATTACGCGGAGGGTCAAATTAGAATTTTATAGCAATTACTCAGTCGGGAAGATTGCTTGGAAACCGATATTTGTAGGCAAAACATTTAGAATTTGATTGGTTGTGCGCTAAATTACGCAAAACGTTCCAATTAACGGAAAATTTCTCGCGTGCGAGAGAAAGAGGCTTGGAATGCCGAATGGCAAAGTCACGCCGATTACAAGTCTGGAATGGTTTTTATGCGCACAAGTCTCGACGCACAAGCATGACACTGTACACCCGCAGCTCATAACTTTTATGCACACGCGAAGTCGCGTGCACGGTCGCGTGCTGGCATCGCCATTTCGTGCGGTGCTGTTAAAATATTCGTCTACTTATCAGCACCCGTCATCTGGGATAGCGGGCTCCACATCCGCCCATGCAAAACGTTCATTTTGCCACCTGAAGCGGGTTTCGACCCCGCCGAGAGCGCTTATCTCAACCGGTAATCAGCATGGAATTAACGTTACAATGTTATCATATGACGCAACAAACTAGGCTTGTGATGTACACGCTTGAGATCAGGGGTTACGGTTAAACTTACATATATACGAATATTGGTAATATATGGTGAATTGTTACATTTGTGTGCCGCGAATATGTCTTAATATTCTTTACTTTTTTAACAATGCATGGACACCGTTTTTGGAGCACTCGCCCGGACACCCTGGAACTTTTAAGTCCAAAGGGTTTTTGAAAGCGTTTCTGTGTTATATACAAAAAATCTATAAAAATTCATGTATCATCTGTAAGGTTTCAAAAAGTGATTTCTATACTTACATAGGCCGAAACTGTTGACACTTTTTTTTTTAAGCGCGCTGAAGCTATATCCATAGGAATCATAAATGAAAAATCGACTGTACCTTAAAAGACCCACGGTGTCCGCGCAGCGTTAAATCTTTTAACGGAGCGCACTACTAATACACGATTGCTAAATTTGAAATATGACGGTACATACCTGCTGTGTTAGAGAGTTTTATTGCGAAACCACAAAGAACAAAAGCTAAATAAAATACTGTCGTATTATTTTCACATTTTCCTTATCTTGCATTTTATATTATTTCAACCCGCATCTCCTTCATTCGCTCGTATTCCATGTGGGCCAAGGATAAACCGAAACGAGATATTAAACTCATTTTGAAGAAAGTTTTATAGGTTCAATTGGCAGCAAACGTCATCTCTTTTGTTATGATAATGTAATCGGAGCAAAGCTCAAAGGCATAATCGACGGCGGAAGAGGAACCGCGGAGCACGTGTCGTTGCAACTGTATGTGAGCGATTTTATTACATTAAGACGGTATGCACTGCGAAGACCTTGGAACTAAAACAACAAATATTGCTCTTTTCTGCTCTCGTATTAACGGAAGAATTTTCGGATATCTTGATCGAATCACATGTTGAGATGTGGGACTATCTGCTTCACAAATTTCATGATTTACATAATTGAAAAATTGATCCTAATTGAACGGTTCACGCTTCAACTCGCGTATTACATTCAAGATGTAAGTCCGTGCGTTTACTAGTGAAATAAATATATGAAATGTGGGAGATGCCGTTCTCAGAAATTTTTTACATTTTGACGCATTTATACGCTAAACCACGCTAAAGCCATTCCAACAATGGCAATGCAAAAAAAAGTACTTATGCGATATCTATTCCTCGTCGGCAATTTTTGCGTCTCATTCATAACCAGAATCAGCATTGCGTAAAGACTTTTATGGAAAAGATTCTGAATGACAGTGACGAAAGTCAAAGCGTTCACGCAAAGTTCAACCGATTTACGTTTGATAATGTCTTATTCATGCGTGATAACGGGGGGCGTAAGGTCGGATTGCACTTCGACGCCACTGCAGTGTATCTAAATTGCGAGCGTTTCGTCATTCGCTCGGTCGTCTTGTCTTCTTTGCGTCGTTCGCCTCGAGATGCTAGTGCGTGATATTTTGCGTCGCTTTCTGCATAATTCAGTCGGTGCGACGTATAAACGGGGTTAAAATTTCGTCAGCATCCGTTTTCGAGAGCCGAATTATAGCGTCGCGTGAAATTTAGGAGAACGATGTATAGGAAGACAAAAATATTCTATTTAATTGTATATGCGTAGGAATTGCGCCTGAAAAACATCTAGTTCGTTCATTTTCCACCAGAAAATACTGGTTGAATGTACCAGAATCTAGTTGAATTAATAGGAATTCTGGTTGCATAACTGAAATTCTGATTGCATTAATTAAAATCATATCACAATTTTCCTCATCGAAATTTTCCTAATTTTGTGATTTATAAATATGTCGTGCAACGACGAAAGGCAGAAATTTGAGGTACGCCATGCGAAGACAAGAGGAAATATTTTCACCCTTCGCCGTACAAACTGCGCAGATTTATCGGTGGAACTGACAAACGCGTCGCTGTCGGTCTCTCTGGAGCCGCTTTGGACAGATGATGTGTCGGATAGCGTCGCGACGACATTTGTACACATTTTACTCGTCGGAGTTGATGGACGAGAGGCGACGACTGCGTCGTCATGGATTCCACGCACGGTCTTTTTTAAGCGAAACTTGCACATGTTTGGCTATCTGTGAATTGATCCTTGCATAAAGTTACGAGACTTACAGCTACTTCTTTAAAAACTGGTTTTATATTTTATTAAAAGCAAATAATATGTATATTGAAAAATAAAGCTATATATTATACTTTAAATATCATAAGTATAGTACAATCAAATGCAATAGGCTATTAATAAAATTAAAATTTAAAATCAGACATTTACATATATGTTTCGTGTTAACATTGATATTTATGGATGTAATCCACATAATTTTAACATTTATATTTTTTGTACCACGAGAAAAAAATATATAGTATGTTATTTTACTCTTTAAATAAATCAATGATCAAGAATCAAGAATCAATCACTGATGCTTCTTATATGCAAGTTTCGGTCCACGCCTCGCGTCGTCTATCGGCTTCGCAGTAAAGAAATACGTCGGCGCGCTCAAATGGCGTGACGAAATTCGCCGTGCCCAATTCAGCCCCGACGAAACGCGATGGTTGTTTTATACCTTCCGAAGATACGACCGGAGTTCAGACGTCGCGGCGGCATCCGGGCGCCGACGAGTCTGGACTTTTCAAGCGTATAACGGCCCCTGCCCTCTCTTACCCCTTTGCTGCCGCCCATTTAGCTTTTCAGACGTAATCCCCAAGTTGATATAGACCGCACGCAAGGATCCGTAACTTTGGCACATTCGATGTTGCACCAGCGGCGAAGCGACACGCAAAATTTCACTGGGTCGATAATACCTACTTAAATTACACGTAGAGCCGTAACGACTCAATTCGTCTCAATATAGCTCACAAAGAGTATGTTTTGAGTAAACGAACTTGTAAATGTTCTATTTTGCATCAATAAAAATTTGTTAAAATAAAATTGGTTACATTTGAACTCAAATAAAAAGTCGCATAAATAATAGTCTAATTTAGTAACTATAATGCAATAAAACATGTGATTTCTATCGTCATTTTTCCAAAATACAAAATGCTGTCGACGATGAAAAAAAGCTTGATATCCGATTTTGAGACTGAATTATGTGGTTGACTTCTAAATGAACTTATTCATGACCGGTTGTCGCTTTTCTATAGACAATCTTATATACAAAACGAGTCACGCTTCATTTATGCTTAGCGAACTCTAATCTTTTCAGGTCGAATGCGCTTAAATCACGAGTCATCGTGCACATCGGCGCCGTAGACACTCTGCCAAAGAGACCCCGCCGGCGTCTCTTCCCATCGCTTAGCTTCGTAGAAACCGGAAGTCCCTTCGATCCGCCTCTCTCGCACCGTGCGGCGCACTATCGCGCGCGACCGAAAAAAGGCGCCTTTTCGATCGCCGCGAGAACCAGCCGCGGGGAGATAAGATCGGCCGGTACCGGCCGCTGCTTGAACACGTCCGTTACCTTCGTAATTCCTCGCAACCCTATCGCCCTACGCCACCTCCCTTGATAACGACGCGATATCGCTCACGGGTACTAACAGTGCGTGATAAATATGAATGCGTTGTTGCGCCACAATTTCTTGTCGCGTGAGACTGACTAGAGCGACGAAAATGATCTTAGATCTAAATCGGGGGTACCTAGGAATCAACAAAGAAAGCATAAGTATATCCAAGAAGAGTTGCTCCCTGACATAGACAAGACGTAGGCGGATATGTATCTACGACTTTCACGTATTTAATCCGGGCCTTAATCTCTCCCAGGTTAAATTGCAGAACTGACCTTACCGCGTGTTCACACCGGATACGATAAAGGGGTCATACGTATATACGAGAGGAAACGGGAGTCATTTTTCTTTTTTCTTCTCTCATCAGACACTTTGTAAAATACAATGCATTCACGGTTCTGGATTGTGTGTCGTCAGAATTATTTTCTGAACGGAATGTCATTGTGTGTGGCACCGGCACTTTCTAGACGCAATGTCGAGCGCGAATGTTATTTATGTGCCGGCTGATTCAGGAAAATACGGCGTCACTTGGCGATCAGATACCCGAGACAATCTGAGAGAAATTTATTTATTTGCTTACGCGTATTTTTATTAGCCTTTCAACATTGTTTGTCATGAATTCTTGATGCAGACGGAACAAACACGTTTCAAATGGTAAGAAATTGTTGATGGTGGAAGAATACATAATCAATTGAAAAAGTCTCGCCAAGTTATGTGTATATATATATATATATATATACTAGCTGGTTACCCGGGCTTCGCCCCGGAGGACATGTGTAATAATACACGCAAATAATCTCGCTCAATAGTCTCTCTCTCTCTCTCTCTCTCTCTCTCCCCCTCTCCCTCTCCGAGATTCGGTCAATTATTTCGCGTAAGAATTAAAAAAATTAGAAAAACCGGTTTCCAGAAAATCGGTAACGAAAAACTATACACTCTATAGCACTCCCCGGAAAATTTTACCCCTATTTTATATGGTTCTAATACAAATTCGGTCCAATAGTTTTTAAGTTAAAAACGTTCAAACATACACCACCCGTAAGAATTAGAAAAATAAAAAAAAACGTTATTAACTTAAAAACTATTGGACCGAATTTATATTAAAACCATATAAAATAGGGGTAGAATTTTCCGGCGAATGCTATAGAGTGTATAGTTTTTCGTTATCTATTTTTTGGAAACTCATTTAAAAATTCTTTTTAATTCTTACAAGTGTAGTGTATGTTTGAACGTTTTTAACTTAAAAACTATTGGACCGAATTTGTATTAAAACTATATAAAATAGGGGTAGAATTTTCCGGGGAGTGCTATAGAGTGTATAGTTTTTCGTTATCTATTTTCTGAAAACCGATTTTTTTAATTCTTTTACCCGTAAGAATTAGAAAAATTAAAAAAATCGGTTTTCAGAAAATCGGTAACGAAAAACTACACACTCTATAGCACTCCCCGGAAAATTCTAGCCCTATTTCATGTACTTGTGGTAAAAATTCGGTCCAATAGTTTTCACGTTATTAACGTTCAAACATACACCACCCGTAAGGATTTTATATAATAGTATAGATATATATATATATATAGGTATATATAATATATACCTGACGTGATACCTGAGACACCACTTTATCTGGTCAAGCTGTTTTTCATTGATTCTTATTTTTTATTATGAAATTTATCGAAAATACGCATAAATTTATGAACGAGGAATATTGATTTGTTTTCAAATAACATCGCAATTATAGCTGCACAAACGCTACAAGGAAATAATGTTCAAAGAGAAAAAGAGAGATTAAAAGAGAGAACGAGTTTGAGTTTTAATTGCTACTTATTGTGTTTTCCATTGGTGTTTTTCAACCTCTCTAGCATTATTAACTTGGTATAATGCGATCATTTCTAAATCGTTTTATTACCTCACGGACCGATCGCGGTCGTAACTCGTGACTAAATTAATTCATTTCTAACGAGCAATCTTAATAGAGCGCGCCGATGTCTGTTGCAGGATGAGAAGGTCACGATGCTGAGACCCGGATCCGTATTGGGCCTGCTGGCCCTCGTGGCCGTGTTGAAGATCGCGGACTCGAATCGCTGTCTGACAATGCTGGAAGGTAAATCGCCGCTCATTATCGTCGGCCCGATCGTTGCGGCTCAATTACGGCGCATTTGTCAGGTCCGAAGACGCGATATCATTGCCGCACCATCGGAGAAACGGCGCCACGTGGAATAACCCGCTAATTGCCGAGATGGTCAGACGCGGCTTAAACATTAATTGAATCGCTCTCACGATTCATCCGTGCATGATCACTCAGTCGATGAGTAATTAGGTATATCGAGCCTCGCGGCGTATAATTAGAAGCTGAATACATTCCGTATGCGTTAATGCCGCGTAGTTTATTCACTTATTATCGAGCGCTTAAACATAGTATGTCATCCCGCGGATTGGCAACGGCCGGAAACGTTCTTGCCCCGGCTACATGTTTTTCTCAGATGTTTACATTGTACGGTATGGACGGCAGACCGACCTTGTATTTCTACATATGTATTTACTACATATGCATTTCTACAAATGCATTTCTACATACGCAGCGATTTCTCATCTCGCTTATTTTCCAGCTCTCAAGCATAATCTTGTAATTTTTATTGTATCTCGAGCGGGTCGCGTAAAATTTCTTTTTTTTTTCGGAGTTATTGATTTTTTGCGATTTGAATATGGACGGCAGAGCGACCTTGTATTTCTACGTATGTATTTCTACAAATGCGTTTCTACATACGCAGCGATTTTCCTAGTATAGAGCTTTCAAGTATAGAGTTCCTCTAAAATAAGAGTCGCGACATCTTGAGTTTCGGAAAAATAAGAGAGAAAGAGAAAGCGATATACAAGTGATATACATTCATATCGCTTTCTCTTTCTCTTTTATATCTCTTTCTGTTTCTCGTGCTTTTGCCGAAAATGCGAACCAATCAAAAGTTGCTGCTTATACGTGTCGCGACTCTTATTAGAGGGACTTTATTTCAAGTATAATCTTGTAATTTTTATTGTATCCCGATCGAATCGCGTAAAATTATTTTTTTTCGGAGTTATTGATTTTTTACGATTATTTTAATACAAAATATTTTAATTAATTTTTCACAGAGGTAAATCCAAAGAGAGTGATCCATCACGAGGGTCAATTCTTGAATATTACCTTCGAGGTGTCGAGAAGACTGACACACAGGTTGGTGTCAGAGGTCATGAAGATCTTTCTGACCGAAGTATTGGGCTATACCGGAGTCGATATTGTCAAGAAGAATGACCACTTCAATGCGTCCGAAGTTTTCGAGAGACTGTCCGAAAGGCCAACATATTCCGAGTACAAAATGTAAGACGGCCGGATAAATTGTAGACGCTGTGTAATAGTATATTTGAATCTACAGAGCTCCTTGAATATCTCGCGGCTTTTCTTTTTCGATTCTTCTGGATTGTAACAAATATCATGTGTAAGATTGCAACAATTTTTTGACCATTTGTTTTTCAATAAGTTTGTAAATAGACGCACTGGTTCTTTTTATGATATTTGCATAAAGCGAATTAAATATACGATCGATATGTATACTCAATTCATAAGAATACCATGTCACACTATGTCTACGGCTGTCCGATTAAATTAATCGAGAACACCTATCGCAAATACGCTCTTCTTTGTTGAGCGATTATATTCTACCTCGATAACAGTACTTTCTCCGGCAAATATTCAGAATGTATTTATTGACAACAATCAAGTTTCTCGTGCGCCGCTTCTCAATCATTTAATAGTATATATTTTTATACAAGCTTCAAACAGCTTATGTCCTTTTCAGAGCACAAGGTATTGCAAACGTTGCATATGTATTAAATTCTTTTTGAATTGTCTGTAAATACAATCTTCGATGTCGTTTCGAGATCTGTCGACTATCGATTGACAATATTTTTCTTTAATGGTATAAATATGTTAAATAAAATATACAGTTAATTAACATATGGCAACACATTTGGCAATCATAAGAAGATGGGGAAGTATCAATTTTCAAATTCAATGTCTTCTTTTTGCTGCGCTAAGCGGCCATGATTACACATGTTATAAATTATCGATGATTCTGCGATATATTTAATATCTCTTTTATTTTTTTGAAAGCGTCAAAAGGTTAAGCCACTAACGAATTCATATCACCATCAAACCCCGTTGGAGAAATGTACGCGGATTTAAATCGAGCGATTAACATTCCCGTCTCAATCACAGATTTCCAGAAACCATGGTGAACATGGAAGTGTGGATTCCGCCGCAGCAGGACACGTCGCCGCTGCTGAGCAAATACGACGTGAAGGAATGCGGCTCGATAGCGCCACCGGGTCACTTCGGCTGGTTCGTTCCGACAGAATTGGCCAGGCCCGATGACAGTTGGCTGGTCTTCACCAGGCTGGAGACTGCTAGCAGGTTCGCCATCGACGGGGTGAACCTGCAGATGGTCAAAAATCACATGAAAAATGAGAATATGACGGAGTACTACTGCCACGAGGCCTTTTGCCAGGACGGGATGTACATCCCGGAACGATGTCGCGACCGAGGCCAGCAAAGGCCGCCGAATTGCGCGCTGCTGCTAGCCGCATACCCTGACGAAACTCGTTTCGTAAAAGAACATATCGATCAGATGAAGCTCTACGTCAAGGTGGCATGGGTGGGTCCGAATCTCGGCTATCTAACCCGTAAGTTGCTTGGAACATACGAGCACACACTCCACGCACGGAACTCATCGGCTTTCATCGAGAACAGGTATTGATTTGAAGAGTATGTCTGTATATGTCATTATTTTTGAAACATCGATCGATACGAGTACTATAAGAAACGAGGTGTTATAAAGTTTTACAACAAAGTTTCTTCCAGATCACTGGTGATCCTGCACTATACACCCAGTAGAGTGAACCCGAGTGAAAGATATTTTACAACGATCGAATTTCCACGTTGCGAAAGTTATTTTGGAACGAAAGAAGGTTCGATCGGTTGCGCGTACGAGTCGAAGAGACTGACGAAGCTGGTGTGGAGTAGGTTGGAAACAATCGCAAAGATCGCCTTCCAGGCGATAACTCGTGCCAAGTTTAATGGACAGATGTACGAGAATTTGATCTACCGTCATTCTCATAATTTATCGGACGAACAAGTCGCATGCGATTGGTTGAAAGATAATCTGAACTATACCCTAGCAGAATGGAAGCCCAATAACGACGACAAGAACACCCTCTTCGTGGGTGGTATATTTCCTATGAGCGGTAACTCCTACATGGCCAAGTCAATTGTGATTGCTGCTAAGATGGCGAAAGAAATCATCAACATTAACAATACCCTGCTGAGAGATTATAACTTGACTCTGTTAGCCAGTGACGGCCAGTGCAAGTCGGACATGGTGATGAAGTCCTTTATCGACTATATCATACATAATTATTATCAGAAGTTGGTTGGCGTGTTGGGGCCGGCTTGCTCGGAAACCGTGGAGCCATTGGTCGGTGTGTCGAAACATTACAGGACGGTGATCATCAGCTACAGCGCCGAAGGATCCAGCTTCGACGATCGCACCAAGTATCCGTATTTCTTCAGGACCATTGGCGAGAACAAGCAGTACAAACATGTCTATGTGCAGCTCTTGCAGAGGCTAGGTTGGCATCGAGTGGCTTCACTGACGGAGGATGGACAAAAGTACACCGAGTATATATCGTATATGCAGGACATGCTCAGGGACAATAGCATTGATTTCGTGGCGAACGTCAAGTTTCCGAGGGAGCGAGAAGCTGACATGATGACGAAAGTAAGTTTAATTTTGTGAGAATTAATCATTTGTATTGCATAAAAGGAAATGGAAATAATAAAATATTATTAAAAATTAAAAATTAAAATATTTATAAATTATATAATTTTTAGGCGAGCAGAAACAGTGTGAAATAATAAATATTTTAAATATAATAGTTATGCGAAAGTAGGTAATATCTAAATCGTAATAATTAATTTTACGATATTAATTTTCAGTATTTGCAAGATTTGAAAGAAAAAAGAGCAAAAATTATTATCGCAGACGTATACGGCGAGGTAGCTCGTCAAGTCATGTGCGAAGCATATAAACTGGAGATGACAGCTGTCCAGGTAATAATTATAAATTTTACCATTTTGTCCATTTTTTTCAAATAAATCGTTACATAAAATTAAAGATAAATTCAGCAATTTTAGCGTTTTAATTAATTCGTACTTTAAAGGGTTACGTCTGGTTCCTTCCGCTTTGGCTCCGGTCGCAATGGTACGATACCGATTACTATAATGAAAAAGGCGAGCAGGTAGCCTGCACCACGAGCGAAATGATGAAGGCCATAAACGGACATCTCGGTCTGTCGCACGCGTACTTCGCTCGGGACGACGATATAATGCAGGAGGGAATCACTGTACGCGAGTGGCGTGAACGTTACGAGAACATCTGCCGAGCGCAGAATCAGCAACCCTCTAACTACGCCGGTTACGCCTACGACGCCATGTGGACTTACGCTTATGCCATAGATCGGCTTATCCATGAGAACCAGAGTTATGTGTTCGATCTTCATAGCGACCATACGGTCAATCGCCTCACGCATATTATCAGCGAAACCGATTTTTATGGGGTTAGTGGAGCAAGTTTATCGATTAACTTATTAAGTAACGACATAAAAATATATATAGAAATATATGGTCTATCATAATCGAGGATTTTTCTGCAAATTTTCGCTAAAAGATAGCTCGATATTACGTCGAAAAATTCTTTTGAAATATCTTGCGATCACTATATGTATAAACAAAATTGCGATAGTCAAATGTGTTTCTATTTTTTCAGGTATCCGGAAGAATAAAGTTTCTGGGTGGACCATCGAGATACTCTGTTATCAATATTGTCCAGTTCATCGATAATGAAACGCATATTGTTGGTAACTTTTATCCGAATATCTCGGAAGCCAAGCACGAAGTAATGGGCGGCGTTTTGGACTTGAATATTTCGTCTTTCGTTTGGTTATCGGAGTCGATGCCTGATGACGGTTCTGAGCCTCCGTCGAGATGTGTCCTAGGAGGATTGGCGGAACTGCTCGATGTTTCTTGCGAAGTAGCGATTGTAATCGCTAATATTATAGGCTTTGGCCTCCTCGGAGCAGTTTTGATCGTCAGCTTTATCATCATTAAACGAAAGTATGTTTATATTATAATCTCACCAGGGCCGGACTGGAGCCTTCAAAAAGACGCAGGTTTTGAATGTTCAGAGAACGCAAAATATTTTGACAAACTCAAAAAAATTAACCTATTTATCAACAAAGAAAAATTCATGGGATAAGTAAATTTTATTTCACAAAATTGGAAACTGAAAACAATCTAATATTTTACACAGATAAAAGTCGTTTCATTTCTTGACTCTGTTCACAGAGTCGATTGATAATAATCATATCATTGTCAAGTGCCACAAGCTTGTCTCTCTCACATTGCATTATAAGAAATGCTTCCAAATTGTCATTTGTTAAATTAGAGCGCAACCTTGTTTTTATAAGTTTAAGCTTCGAAAAAACTCGTTCACATAACTTACTTGGGTTAGAGGTATTGTAAGCAGATATTTATAAACTTTATGCAGCTCTGTGTACAAAAAACAGTACATGTTGTAGTCATAAATCACTTTATACACACATTTTATGCACACCTTTCAAGGTTCTTGCATTTGACATGTCTTTATTATTTTATTTTCTTCAGCTTCTTCTGATACGTCACTTTTTGAATCCATGTCCATATCCTTAGTACATATATTCATCTCTCAACGTTGAGGACATCTGAAGCCAATTTTGTACAAAAGATTGTAGCTCTTCAGTTAGTTTGTCTCTGTCAATATTAGGCACTAAATCACATATTTTGTTCAAGGCATTTGCTGGCAAACCTTGTTTAAGCTCAGGAAACCTCCGTGGATCAAAACATGCAAGATCTAGGTATACGTTCTTCTGATCAGCAAATCTGGTCTTCATATTCTGGTTAAGCTTGCCAATAACAACATAGAAAACTTTTATTCGGAATCTATCCTCTTCGGAGAAGTTTGTTTCATCTTCTGCCAACTCACCAGACATTTTCTTGATCTTTCTTACTCTCTTACGTGGCAACTCTGAGTCAATGCAAAGGCTTTCCACTTCTAGAGAAGGATTTTCTTCTATCTTTTTATCTAACTTTTTTGACATAATAGATACAAACCTTTTTGATGCATTAACCTCGATGCATTAACACTCGATCAAATTGGTCCCTGGCATCCCTTAATCCATTCTGTGCAGCGGAAACAAGCCTCCAAGCCTGGACATAGTCCAGATTCTTAGTCTGAAAGAAGTGTTGTGATTTTGAATATTAACCCTTACAAAAATATTTCATCGCTTTTACACCTCATATAGATCGTTTTTAGCCCGTTTTATCATTTTTATGTCCGTTTCTTGCACTCTCAAGCACGCAGACTACTGCGAAAGAACATGATGAGTATACGCAAGTATGCGTATGAGTATTTTTGAGTAGATTGTCCGTTTTTAATACTCGTTTTTCAATCGATGAGTGACAACACGTTAATACGTTCCTTTTTTACTCACAAGGATGAGGACGAAGTAGGTTGTCCGTTTTCAATACTCATTTTTCAGTTGATGA
>NW_020216426.1:436107-445998 GCF_003070985.1 Temnothorax curvispinosus | reverse complement strand
CACACACACACACACGCAACCACAAACAAACGCGCGCACACATGTCAAATTCACGTATTTATCGCCGTCATTTTGTGGGAATGTCCAGTCTCTAGTAAGGATCTCTAGTCTACTTGAGGGCGCACCGGCCCGAGGGCCGGCGGGCCAGTCCGAGCCTAAATTCTCACTATTCTATACTTATTATATCGTAATGAACATATATTATGTAGAAGAAAGCCAATTTCTACAAAGTATTGTTTTCAAAAACTTTGTCTTTTTTTTTGTTATTCGTTTAGTTACGACAAAAAAATGCAGATCCACGAAAAGTACATGAAGTCCCTGGGTATCCTGTCACAGATGGATACATCCAGTTTAGACGTATGGGAAATTCCTCGAGATAGAGTAGTGATTAATCGAAAACTTGGAGAGGGAGCCTTCGGTACCGTTTACGGTGGTGAAGCTTTCTTCCCTGAGAAGGGCTGGCTAGCTGTCGCCGTGAAGACCCTGAAAGTCGGTAGCTCGACCGACGAGAAACTCGATTTTCTCAGCGAGGTCGAGGTCATGAAGAAATTCGAACATTCGAATATCATCAAGTTATTAGGCGTGTGCATAAAGTGCGAGCCTGTGTTGACCGTGATGGAATTCATGCTTTATGGCGACTTGAAAACCTATCTGTTGGCCAGAAGACATCTGGTCAACGATCGAAGCTACGAAGATTCCGACGAGATCTCGAATAAAAAATTGACCGCCATGGCGTTAGACGTCGCCAGAGCGCTTAGCTATTTAGCGCAATTAAAATACGTCCACAGGTGATTCAAACAAATTTAACTGTTGTCTATGGTAACATTATCGACGTCACAATAATTGTACGTTCTTAAATATCCTTTTTTTTTAGGGATGTCGCCTCGCGCAATTGTCTGATAAACGCCCAGCGGGTGGTGAAACTCGGTGACTTCGGTATGACAAGGCCAATGTACGAAAACGACTATTACAAATTCAATCGAAAAGGTGAGAGGATGCTCTTGCTTTTATTTTTATATAGCATTATAATTTTATACGAGTATCATTTTGTTTCGCTTAGGCATGCTGCCGGTAAGATGGATGTCTCCGGAATCGCTGGCACTAGGCATTTTCACGCCAGCGTCTGACGTCTGGTCTTACGGCGTACTGCTCTACGAGATCGTTACATTCGGTAGCTTTCCTTTCCAAGGGATGAGCAATAATGAAGTACTCACGCACGTGAAGGCTGGCAATTGTCTCACCGCGCCGAAAAAAATAAAAATGCAGCTGTAAGTGGTCACCTCGATGAGACTGATCGTTTATCATGCGATCTCGTTTATCACGTGGCTTACGTTTCATGTTCGCAGCGAGAATTTAATGTATTCCTGTTGGAACGTGGACCACACAAAGAGGCCATCGGCACCGGAGATAGTTGATTTCCTGGCAATGAATCCTCGCATCATCGCGCCTTGTCTGGACGTGCCCCTGTCAAGCGTGCAATTAGAGCACACTGCGCAACTCGATATACAGCTATCGGAGAATAGTCGGAAATTTTCCATTTTGTGGCCACAGCGTTCATCTTCGCAATCGCAAGGAGTAAAGTTTCCTGAAGTCTCGCCGACTCCGCTTCTGCTGGACTTGAACGGGCAGGACGATGATCAGACTTTGGATTCCCTGATCAGCCAGTCTTGCGAGCAGGACAGCTCTAGTCCTCTGCTGGATTCCACGAGAGCCTCGCTCTTGAAGCAAGGGTGGCTTCATCCGAATTCCAAAGACAAAGAACCTCACAAGTACGTCAATCTTCAACCGAATATGTTGAAATTGTCTATCGAACCCGGCAGAAACGGTAGCGCCGGAAATATCCAGATGGAAGAAAGAACGTCCATGTTATCCGAGAAGAAGAGCACCGATGATGTGTCAATGCTCTGACGCAAGTAGACAATTTTATGAAGAAATTGGGAACTAGTCAGATGCGGGGTACGTTTAATTAAAGAGAAATGACTCTATAAAATCAAGGTCAGAATCTACAAAGATGGTGATCATTCCGAGTTGAAGTAAGGAAGTCAACAAACACATAAGCGATTTCAAAGTATTCGCCTTCGTCGTATGTAATCACCAAGATCATACTAAAGGATTCTTTAAGTCAAGAGAGAATTGCTCTCTCTGACGTGGCATTTTAATCAACTAGCCAGATATTCCTCTGAATTTTCTATGGTGGAGAAACTAAGACGATCTTTTTTTTTTTTTTTTAACGCGGGGAAATTTTCTGCTACCAGTCGTGACCGATAGTCCCCTCTAATGGGAGGGGGAAGACTTCCTCGCCCCCGGGGAGAAGCGAGAGGAGTGCCGGATTCTTACCGGCTAAAACCCCGCAGGTATCCTTCTCGGCGCGTTTTTCATGGTGAGAGGGGGCCCCGGGAAACAGTTGATTCGTCCGGGATCCCCCCCCCCCGCGCCACAAACTAAGTCGATCTAATTAATTGCAATTTAAACTCTACAATTACTACATTTACGCGAGCGTTACTTCTGTAGTGACTTACGATAATTCTTTTGCGTAAACGGGATTTTGTAGTAACTTACAATAATTTACTCCGCGTAAACGAGTGAATTATCGTAGGTTACTACAGAAGTAACACTCGCGTAAACGTAGTAAATGAAAAATTTCTCTTATAAAAAAATTCCTACTGCGTTTTGGATGTATAGAGCGTCCTAAAATGTATATATTAGTAGCGAAATTCGGTCTCGAATGAATGAAAAACTTCGACGATAAAGCCTAAGTAAAATAAGTATCTGTCAAAAATGATCAAATGTAAATTATTTAAACAATAAGATCTTGCTGATAATACGCATCTTTTTACGGGTACATTATATGGTAGATGCGCGCATGAACTATAATGTAACGTAAGTATCTTCAGCAGCTTAAAATGGAAATATTTAAATGGAAGTATAAAATTGAAAAATAGCATGTCAACAAAAAAAACGAGAGTATCGATCCAATATCGTAAGATTGGTACAGAGAGTATGTATGTATACATATTACTCGAGACAACTAGCTATCGATGGCGAAATTAATTTACTGAATTCATTTTTGAGACTGACTTTCATTGCGAAATTATTGTCGCATCATCTGACCGTCGCAGACACGGGTGACCGACATTATTCGTCATCGCAGGCAAGTAACTAAAGGGTACAAAAGAGAAGAACTGCTTCTCGTAGATGCGGATTTCGCGACGAAAGCGGAAGAGACGATCAACGTCGGTGCATCCTTCATCCAGCAGTTCCGTCATCTTCTGCTCAATGCATCTTTAAGACTGACTCTCGAGATGAAAGGGACGCATCGTATATATCGTTCTTTATCCTTTTTCTTTTTTTTTGTCGAATCACGTTTCGAGGGCAAGCTAGCGCATTTGAATAAATTCGGTGTTTTGCGAATGGCGACGTGTTCGCGTAACCATGACATTTTTTTTTTTTTAATAATTGTTACACATAAAGAGTCCGGTAACTTTTTCTTATTTCTTAATTCTTTCACTATCCAATCATTTTTTATGATATAAACTCAAACATTTTCCAACAAAATTTAAAAATTTTTAAGTTGAAGGTTTTATTTTTATACAGAAATAAATAAATGTTAAATTATATTTATTGTTGCATTTTATTTTCAGATTTAAATCTTGAAATTGCAAATGACTGTTTAATGAAAAAAGAAAGCTATTACTATGGCTGAAGGAAAACATACTAATGATATATGGGACAGTGAAAGAGTTAATATCTCCTCGCGAATGCGACTACGCGTTTGTCGATTATGCGTCGCCATCGCATTCACACTCACGACATCACAATTTAATCAATATCGTAAGACTAATCTCTGTCTGGCTGCATACTCGATCACAAATGCGATTATTTATTGATACACGAGTGGATTTCTTGCGAAAGATTTTTATAAGAAGTATGGTTCTCGTTAAGGGTCCACTTAATAACATTCTTGTATAAAGTAGTGTTGACAGATGACAGATAGCACCATCCTATTTTGTGTAAATAAACTCACGTAAATATATATGTATATTTGGCCCTTTCTGGTTTATTAATTAACAGTTTTTTTAGAACAGTTACTTTTTATGTTCCTATTCTTGATGTAAATAAACGTCAAAAGATATATGCAAAAAAAATATATAATGTTACTTATTTTCAAAGTAATAATTATAAAAAATTTGGTGAAACTCCATTCACATATCGCTTTTTAAATAAATGATTTATATGTAAAGCAAGCGTGCCATTCGTTAATAACAATGCAAAAAAAAAATGCAAAAAATTATGTAAATAGTTATATTTGAGTAGAATTATAAAGAACTGGAAAGGGTTAACTTTTCAGCGTCCGCTGTTCAATTTAATGACTGAATAGCTGTACAATTAAGAGCGTTCACGCATAGAGCGTTAAAGACTTCGATAGAAAAGTATTTTTAAATCTCAATTCCAGTTCGTAACTGTTCGCACATATTCGGCTACACTGTGAAAAATGTGTCCTCATTATACTGCTATATTGTATGTACATAATAATTATATGGTCTTCGCGTGTATTATAAAGCAGTATACATGATATCCATTTCAACATCACTATTTAACAATTTTATAAAGACTTATTTCATTATAGAACCATAATTTTTTAATACGTATGATTTGTAAAAGCTCAAAAAGATAGACAAATCTACAAAAATCTCTACAAAAATAAAATAAAAATGTATATATACACACACACACACACACACACACACACACATATATATACACGCACACAAATATATATAAAACGCAGGATGAGTTAAAAATAGAAAAACGATTATTTATTTTGAACTATTTTGTTATTTAAATTTTTTATACTATATGGCTAGCAGCTTTTTCTAATGTACAAAGAATCGTTCGTGTTTGTAGCAACATTTATATGTACAACTGCACGTGTATATATTATATTAAAAAAAAATATATAGATATTACGCCAATATCGCGCACATGTGTATCACAATGATCAGAAAATTCTTGTCATTGCGTAGAGGTACGTTTTTTTTTACTACTCGTTTGATCGAGGAACAATATTCGCGAATGCGTCGGCGTACCCCTTTGGCAAATGTAGACATTGTAGACTACAGGCTCATAAAGAGAGCCTTTACGTTTGTACCGCGACACGTTGGTATATCCTTCCTCTAGTAATTAACTTTATAAAAGTAATCTTGGCGATTTTGCCAGATATGCGATTACTCTTAGAACACGTACAAGATCCTTGAATTTACTCGCTACGGATTATACCAATGTTATTTATTGTCGAATTATATTGTAATTTAGTCCGCGGCGAATGATATTCGCAGCGTACGTTCCTTAAGCGCATATTTATTGAGCTTTCTAAAATTAAATAATATTAAACACCTCTGAATTTTTTTATTGCTCACATGACCATTCTCTTTCATACGCATTTTTAAAACAATTTTTATTTATTTCAAATATTTATATTGGTAATGTTATTGTATATCTAATCACATACTTTCAACATTACTTTCATTTTATGAATGTAAAAAAACCACACATGTAATATACATCCTATTTTCGTGCATTGTATAATTCCTTGTGTAATAATTGTTGTATCACAATTGTTTGTCATTAGTTATTGGAATCTTTTATAATTTTTGTTAGATTTTATAAGTATAAAGAAAAACGTATGGAAACTAAGATATCAAACAATAAACACGTACTTTATAAAAGCTCATAGCCGTTGTTTGCCCCGTTTATATAGCAACACATTCATCTTCTACAATATGTGGGATAACTTCATTCAGGCTAAAAACTACATTCGGATTTAAAGTATAGTATACCAGTAGCAAAGGATTCAGATATAATACAGTATAACAGCGAAGCTATTTTTTGATAAATTATGATATTATTTAATAATTTAACTATGTACAAAAAAAAAGTAATGACGCACCATTTCATTGCTTCTACTAAAATAGTATTCAAAGCATCGTCAGTAGTTACAATGATTTCAACAGTTTATAGAACCAGTTTCTGTTTCTTCCGACAGCTTGCGCCACCATGAATTATTCTTGCACTGAATCCATAATGCATACCGCACGTTTTGAATAATTAAAATAATACAATGTCAAAGCAGTTATAAAATATAAAATTAGCTCTTAATCTGTTTAATAATTAATTAATTTTAATTTTGAAGAAATTTAAATATTTTAAATGAACTTGCGACGTGATTTTTAAATAACAATGAAATTCAATAATTGTGCAATAATTAATAACGATACTACATTGCTGGCTATATTTGCGTATCAGGAAATCTGTGATTCGTAATTCGCGAGATGTGTGCACGTGCCAGGCATTTCAGCCTCGCGCGCCATAATATCTCCATTGTCGGCTGTTTATTTAGCGGCGGCCTAAAAGAAAGAAGAAGACTGATACTCGAGAAAGCTCTCCCCGACGGTGTACGCTGTAAGTCTTCCCGGGCGACGTTTCCGACGCGTATATGCGGGTATTCACGACCGAATACCACAGATATTCGCGATAATAACGGCAACTCAGTATCTTCGCCGTGTTACGTGTAGCTACTCGCACGTATTCTTCACGGCACACGTATACGTTCATGCATTCCGTCCAAATGATCAAAAGTCGTTCAGCCGGCCCATTGTTTACGCGTACATCGTGAACTAGCTTCTCTAGCTTCTCTAAAGATGAAGATAACATCGTATACTCCGGCGAACAGAGGCCACGGGGGGTCCGCTCGCTCTCTCGCAACAGGTCGCGTGTTCCTACCTGTTACGACTGTTCTCAGGAGCTCGGTCATTATAATGTTAAACGATTCGGCAGAGGCCCGTGTTAACGCGCCGACGGTTGCATCAACGGATTTCTGCTCTCTCGATATGGAGCACGGTTATTATTACATGATTTTGAAACAGTGAGTTGCTACAACTCACTGCTACAATATTATGGTAATCATATCTCCTTGACACAACATACACACATTGTTAATCGAATTAAATTATAGAAAATTTTTAGGACACTATGTATTTCAACAAGTTCTTTTACGTCATTCTTTAAGAAAAATTTTAGACTTTTCGAAATCGTTACATTGCAATAGATTAGATTGTATTATGCTATTGCAGATGGGCGAAAGCTTCTCGCTTTTAGTAGAATAATACATGCAGATGTAGTCTCTACACAGTCTTTTTTTTATCATGAGAATATTTTCGATGTCCTTGGCGATCGTAAAATGATAATCTGTCCCACAAACTGGTTTCTACAGAGACACGCAACGTACTGCTTGCAAAATTATTTGGTAGCAGATATAAGAATTAGATAAGATAAGAATTAAATAATGGACCAAGAGAACGCCATTGCGAGAGTGAAAGTTCGTAATGAAGCAAGAAATTCCAGAACATTCTCATATGTTTGTCCTCATTTAGTATCTGCATATGCTTAAGCCTTATCGATAATAACTTGATTTAAATAACCAATTTTATATTATTTAATTTAATTTAATTATATTTATATAATTATAATTATATATAATTATATATATAAATAAGAAAATATATATATAATAATATAATTATAATATAATTAACTTTACTTTACTTTTAAATATATAAATAATCGCAGTGACAATAACATTTCATTATATCTATCGTTTTTTCACAATCACGATACAATGTGATTAATGCCTAGTCAAAACTGAAAAATGTTTTCGATTTTGTGTATATGTAGTATCGTAATGTAGGAACTATCATTAAGCCGAGTATCTACAACCAGAAAGTAAGATGTGCTGAATTGCTTTACTGTATTCATTGCTACGAGTGACAAAGGTTATTAATTCTTCGCGACGTATGCGTGACGTAACTCGATCACAAAGCGTGTTGTCGTCTAGTGTCTAATAAGTATTAACACGGATATTACAGCGCGTGATCGTTGTGCCACGATCAAACGTCAATCGTTCCTGACTGGCGATAATCTCTTCATTCGATGACATTTCGTTGTCAGCAAGCCTTCGCGGACTTTGCTTTCCGACTGACTAATTAAATTTGAATCTATTGTTCTAGTCTGCTTAATCTAATCTGGATTAAAAGTGAAGTTATTTTTTGATACAATATAATGAACGCAATATGTTTAGCAAAATATGACATCGGGACAAAATGCTGCTTGTAAAAAATATTGTGTAACCAATTCTTTCTCAATACAAATTTAAGAATCTTATATATACCTTGATTTTCGTACAAAAATTTCTTTTATTTTTCTTAAGAAAGGAAATAAATTTTCCACAATGGACATGTATATTTATTTTTTCTTTAGCTATATGTATAAATATTTTTTTAGGTACAGTTATTTAGCATATGAGTATAAGATAATAGAGAACCGGTTGAGAGATATATGAACGTGTTTATAGTTATACATGTATACAATGACCGTGCATTGATCTCTCGCCTCTCTTCTTCCTGCCGAAAGAGAAAATCGATGCACCGACATGTACGTTATGCTAACGCGGTTCATTCTTACGTAAGAACGTGCGGGCGTACGTGCGGTTATCTGATTGTTCTCCGCAGAGCTGACCAGAAGTCATTTCTCGAGAATTATGCGACCGTCATTACGATGAAATTTTACTGGGGGAAGAAGACATAACAAAAGAAGTCGAGATTGCGTAGGAGACATCCGCTACTAGTCTTCACACTTTATCTTTCACCCCCACCCAGAACGGAATAAATCTTTCTCTTTTCATACCCTATTCTACTCCTTGTGTTAAATAAATTAGAAACGAATCGCCAATTAATCTAACACGGCGGCTGTGTGCGACCACTCCCTGTATCGGAGCTGATTTTCACCGGTGTCGGAGAGCTCTTTAGCCGGCCGTAAATCAATTCGAAAGCCACCGAAGTCTGCTTTCTTCTCAGAGCGCTCGCTCGCTCGTGGGCAACGCTTGCTTGATCGAAGCCAACGAGGAGATCAGTAACATCATTATTATCGGCGCCAATATCGCGATCGAGCGCGATTTCCTAGCTTAATTGACACTGAGAACTTTAACGGGGCTACTCGGGGGGAACCCGTGCGAAACGTATGAGAAACGAAAGTGCGCCACGTTACGCAAGCTACGAAATTAATAATGAACACTTGCAGTAGATTTCCTGAAGGTGCCTGGATAACTGAAAGTACGGAAAGCGAAGGGGAAAAAATCTTTTCACAACCGCGCGATCGCTGGACCATAACGCGATGCAGTTATAGGATGCTCGATGCATTTACGATGCACACCACACGGCCTCGTCGGTACAGATTGGGATTCAGATCGGCGCCAGTATCATTCAAACAACGTTCCGAGCGCAGATTCACAGGCGGAAAACCAGTTTGCCGATCGTTCCCTTCGCTGGTGCGCATTAATGTTATTATCATGATCGTTGGGACGCGAGCGATCGTGAACTTCACACCTTCCCCGATTTTTTATGGGATTCTTATGGCGTTTCGCGGGTTTAGCGCGCGCGTAAAGTCGCGGAGGAATCGTTGGGTCGTGTACAAGTGGGAGTGTACGGTGTTTGCATAGCAGGTTGTTCCGCGTTGGAACAGCCGAAGGCGGGTTTTATGACATTTAAATGGGTGGGTGTTCTACCGATTCGCGTGAAATTTTATACAGGTGTAAATAATGATTGACGAGTGCAGCGAAAACTATTCCGAAAGCTACAAATTTTTAATCGACAACGCGAAATGCACACGATAATAGCGGGTGAATGGCATCGAAGGGTATAAATCAAGGTTATCGGAGAATTATTTGAGAAAAGAAATTTCTGTAGATCGCACGCGCGTATTTCCAGCAGATAAAAAAAGGCCTTTTCTTCCGTCTAGACTTCTTCCGTAATATCTATTACGCTTTTATCGTTAGAGTGT
>NW_020216426.1:427557-433107 GCF_003070985.1 Temnothorax curvispinosus | reverse complement strand
ATTACACATATTGGGGAAATTCACAATTATTTTTACATTAAATTCAAATACGTCTTTAATTTTTTTAGTTTTACAGAGAAACATTTCTTTTGAGTATTCAACAATAATTCTTTAGCATGCACATATTTGGATTCTATTTGTTCTAATATTGTTTTTCTTCATTAATATATTTTCACGTACCATCTGTACATATCTTATATATCTATCTTAGAAATAATTTTATAAAGAAATAAAGAGCCATATACTATACTGCTATATAATAATAACATTGTATACTTAACAACGATTATCACACAAACTGGTACAATGAGATAGAAAAATTCTAATTAAATCTTTGAACCTAGCGTAAAAAATATGCAGGAATTATTGCGAATGATACAATGTGGCAATGATTATGTTCACTAGTGTAATGAGAACGGCGGCTGGAAATCGGCTGGTTGAGGGATCGCCGGTAGAACCGGATAAATCTCAATACAAAGTCAATTACGGCTGGCAGCTACGATCGTGTCGGTGGGCGTGAATGGCTCGCGCGAGTCATTTGCATCGTGCGCGCCGATATCGAGTTGATTTACAAATTCCAGCTTGCTCGGTGTAGCCCCGATGATTGACAGTTCGCGCCGTGTATTGTTTATTTACGCCGTGCGGATAAGAGTTCCTCGGCACAACTGTTGCAATATATCGATTAAATAACCTCGGGTAAGCAAAAATGCAACGAGAAGCGTGCAAGCTGCTATACTGATTTAAAAACTTAAAAAGTTGGTTTTTCTGTGACGAAGATAATTGATAGGGACAAATTGGTAAATTTACAAAATATTTTGTAAAACACCACATTCTATCGAGTAATATTTAAAATAACACTAACAATAAGTAATGAAAATTATCTTTTTTTTTTACGTGGAGAAATCTTCTACTATCGGCCATTCGACCGATAGCCCCCTCTTGTGGGAGGGGGAAGACCCCATCGCCTCCGTGAAAGGCGAAGGGAGTGCCGGATTTTTACCGGCTAAAACTCCACGATGGTCCTCACGGTGCCTTGACTGGGGGAGCCCCGGGAAACGCTATGATTCTTCCAATGCTCCCCGGCTAATAGAAATTATCTAATAAGAGATTTAATGAAGAAGATATTCTTAATGTAATTAATTTCCTATATCGGCAATACAGTAAAATTAAAATATTGTCAAAAAATTATTTTTATGTTTTTCCATGGTCCTCTATATGTAATTTAATAGAATTGATAAAAAATTGTGCGTCAATGTGAATCATTTTACATACGTATTTCAGTTATTTACTAGTAACAGAAATTATGTTCATAAGTAGAGATAACATCAAAAAAGAACTAAGCTGTGGCAAAATCTAGTCATTAATTCTAAGTTCTGTTTCTGACATATTCTACATCCGGAACGCGAGCATCAAAAAAAGATGTGAAATCTTTAAATTGCGCCAATTGCAAAGAGAATATACATACTTTGAAAAATAATTGTTGTGCAACTACTTTTAAAAAATAAAACAAAATTGTGTTACCTAACTCAGCCCAAGTGGTACGTATCTTTGTATTCCTGAGAGTCTTTCTATCAACCTAAGTGGTAGTAGTTTTAATTCTCCTTGATAAAATTATAATATTACAAAGAATTATTTTAATCACCAAGAATTAAAGAGGTAACATTATAAAATAAAAATATTTAATTAAAATAAAATAAAAAAATTTTTCTTGTAAAAAACTTGGCGCTGCTTTTTTAAGGTCAACCCAGACAAACTTGCATAGGTGCATAAGCATATGCATAAAGAGATAGATTGGTCCATTTCCTTTTGCACATATACATATAAACCAATCAATTTCTTACGCTTATGTTTATGCGCTATGCAAATTTATCTGGATGCCTCATTTTGTAGTAACTTACGATAATTTACTCCGCGTAAACGAGTGAATTATCGTAAGTTACTACAGAAGTAACGCTCGCGTAAACATACAGTTTGACAACTTTTACAAGGCATTTGTAGATACACCTTCCTTCTTAAAGATCTCTCGGCATCAGCTCTCTACGGTCAATACTTATATATATTTCACTATCTGTCACGACGCGGCAACGATCACGACTATCACACACTTACACTTATCCCTTTCTAGGTTGTAAAAAACTGTCACGCACTGCGACAGTGCACGAGTGCAATCTCGTGTCAAAAATGGGAAAGTGACACACCAGCCGCCATTTTTGTCCGACGTGGACGTTTCTTAAAAAAAAATTTTCCACATTTGGACTTTGCATCGCAATATCTTCGCTCGTAGGGCACGTAACGGAAAAAAAGACTCTTATTTATAAATCAAACCCCAAGCTATCAATCGAACCTACTTAGAAATTGATCCGTTCACTCGTTATTGAGATCTCAAAATCTCGGATACTCGCAACTCATGCGTTCGCGTAAAAGAATCACGGTGCGTCTCGCTTCGCGCGTACTTGGCGCGAGACACTACCGTGTCTCTTGATGTAATTAGCAACCAAAATGTGTTTAATGTATAGTATTAGGATATTATCGTGTCAATTACGATGGTATATATTGGGACCGGATTATCCACTATTTAAGGACATCGGACATATATACAAAAATACATGTGCTTAATCGTGCTCAAATTATCGATGATTTTCTGATGAATGATCAACTTTTCTTGTTCACTTTCTTGAACCTAACCAAATATCTAGAACGAGAGACAGATTACATAGTATGGGTTCCTGTGTTTAAACTTTTTAAATCTATACCTGAATTATTTTTGTCTGGGAAAATAAAGGTACGTAATACCAAATATGGCAAAAAAAAATTTTTACGTTTTACTCTACATTTCTATGTGTTACAAATAAATTGTAATTTTATATAAATAAATTACATGAAATTTCTTCAAGAATGAAATATATATACGAATAATTAAATGCATGTAAATACCTAAAAAAATTTATTAATACTACTTTTATAATATCAGCTTCAAAAGAACATAAATATAGATGTTAGCTTCAATTAAACGTTAAATGTTGTATATATTTCGTACACACCGTAATGCTACCAAAATTTGTATTGTAAAGTAAATTTACATATTTATTTTTGCAAAATATTTTTTATAAATAAACATAAATATTTTTATATAATTTATTTATGCATATATGTTACATACATATATAAATAACATCCTGCTCAAACTCGGATATTAGAAATTTTTACAAATTAATTATTTTGTGATTTTTAGACACATGTGCGGAATATCTTGCATGAGCTCCTTAAGAATATAAATATACCGACAAACCTAATGAGAAACCTAATGACTTTATCAAATGCTTAAGGCGAGAAGCTGTAAAATGGGGATGTCTTTTCGGTGATCCCAATTGCAAGGAAACCGCCAAAATCAACTACCGCGATGAATTGTAAATTGTGTCGGCACTTGAATGACTTATCTCAGGCACATAATCTCTGAACACAATTGTAAATTATATTAATGTGACATTATTGACAGTTAAACTAAGAATAGATGGACGATTCTCTGAAATTCAGAATCAGCGGAACTATTTTCAAAATTTATGCAAAATTAATGGATTGTAATATATAGTGACACATGTTTACACTTTTATTGCAGATAACATTTTATATCATTACTGCATGTCTTAATAAGTATTCAGTAGAAAAGACATTTACGAATATTCTAAGACATCTTATAAAATAGTACGCTGTATGTATCTTTCAACAGAATATATAAAACTTTGCAAAAAGTTGTCATGTTGATTTCAAAAGTGTTGTAATGTAAAGAGAATACGTTTAAATTATACTTGGTACAAATTAAATTTGATAGAGAGATATAACACAGAAATTTTGACAATAACTGTAATCCTTCGCTTTAAAAAGATTCGGTTGTACATAAATGTGTACAAATGTTAAAATGCATATTAAATTAACATAATATTCTACGCGCGGATTATGTTATTTTTTTCGTATTAGAGATGTACATTAATTTTTTACATTTTAATTCAATTTGTATTACATTAATCGCAAAGCTAAACCAAAGATTTCTTTTACATTAATGAACATAAATGTTATCTTATAACTTTATTGTTATTGTTATAAGATTGTTACTATAAAAACAGAACTATCAATCAACTGATAAACATGTTTACATCATTACATTTAAATCTTGTTTGACGTACCTCTTGCTGTCAGTTTATTTTTCTATTATTGTACTTGTAAAACGAAATGTAAGAAGATAGTTTCGAGTGGTTGTGGAATCTATGAAACAAGAAGCATATGATTAGTGAATCTCGAATAATTCGTGTAATGTCTCTTGCTCTGAACATCTCTCTTTATTTTTAGCTTTAAGTAAGCTGATTATTATTAAGCTGTTTGTTATTATTAATTTCTAAAGTTACTCTTAACTATTTTTAATATTTTGTGACTGATTACTGATTACTGATATTATTACTATATGATGTTATTACTATATTATTACTATATTATTACTATATATATTATTACTATGTACGAGTTAAGAAATATCATTTCATATGAGAGCGTTTCATAGACTTAACTGATTTTTAATTTTTACCATATATCTAACTTCAACATTTTTAATTGTCATACGCGCTGCGTGTGTTTTAACTTAAAAATAAGTTTAAATTTAGTAGTCAAAAAAAGAAGATAGAGCCGTACGATATGATATGTTGGGCAAAAAATTATACGTATATCCACATTTACATACATTAAAAAAAAGTTTAAGTAATAAATAAAGTAAATAAACCATCCCTCTCTTCGTTTTGCTGAGCAGTTTTTCAAACGCTTGTTAACGCGATTTCTGAACCGCGCTTAGTATTTAACCGTCTACAATCTAGACGTCGAGAAGACGGAAGTAATTGTAACAATCGTTATAACAGATAAATCAGAAACATCGAACTGGTTTAAAGTAAATAAAGCCAAAAGCGAAGCAACGTGCAACGTATGTAATAAAAAATTTAAGTTATAAAAAAAATAGGACACGTGATTTCAGATCACATATAAAATAAGCAGAAACCAGTAACCCTTTCACCAATCTTCGTCAAATTCAAAACAAATCCGTCTATATCGTACGGCGACGTTTTCTCCGAGAGAAAGGAACTGGAGCACGCATTGGGATCAACACCTGAGCCAGAGACCCTCGTGGAACTGATGTTGACAACGGAGAAAAACTGGTCTGCGGTCAGCAATTTCGCCGCAGTCGTTATGAAGAGACTCCGAGAAGAAGAGCAGGAGCGCAGAAAGACGAGGATACCAGCAACAACGGTTCCCCGTAACAAGCATTAAAGCTAAGAAAAGCCAAAAATGTAAAAAAACTAAACAGCTGAAGCCGCCCCCGCGAAGTAATACTTAGCGGCGGTCCCGTAGGGGCAACGTACGGCCAATGATGATGAGGTTAAGGTTTTAGTCGGTAGGGCATACTAGCAGAGTCCAACACACGGGTCAAATAACACCTACAGTGCATTAAGCATTTCCCCTCTCCTAAAACACACACACACACACACACACACACACACACACACACACACA
>NW_020216426.1:420103-427547 GCF_003070985.1 Temnothorax curvispinosus | reverse complement strand
ATACATACATACATACATACATACATACATACATACATACATACATATATACATACATACATACATACGTATACATTATATATTTTTTACATACATTCCCGATAAATAAGTCATGCTTATCTTTTCGACTTTTCAGTTACTTCAAGTACGACTTTCAGTTACTTTTCAGTTATA
Source organism: Temnothorax curvispinosus (assembly GCF_003070985.1). Lineage (NCBI taxonomy): Eukaryota > Metazoa > Arthropoda > Insecta > Hymenoptera > Formicidae > Temnothorax > Temnothorax curvispinosus. The sequence continues at coordinate 427,373 of NW_020216426.1, read as the reverse complement.
CTCGTAGAGATCGGTTCGGTACCACATAGTAATAGATCCTCTGCGACATAAGGGCGATATAATGGAGTTGTGGGATAATTTTCAAGATATTGAAGATGAGTTGGTGAAGTGCAAACTTTGCACAATAAATTTTTTAATTGAGGCAACCGAAACACAAATGATAAAAGCTTTACTTTCCCACTTATCGTACGCGCATAAAATATCTGATACTGATATAAATCCCGTCGTACCGTACCACCTACGTAAATATTACACGAGCTCAAATGGTCAGGCAAAATGCAGAGCGGAAGAATGTGGATATACTACAAAAATTAATACAAAAGAATCAGAAGATCATTCAAACTTGGTTAATCATAAAAAACATGAACATCCCGGTTGGACAATCAATTGTCGACCAAAGTAAGTACATATTTAAAAACTTATTACATCACACGTGCGTGGAAACATGGGCCACTTTCCACGCACTTGTAATATAAAATAAGGTGTGTAACACGTGTGTTAAGTTGAAAATTAGACGTGCGGGTGTCCACTCCGCATGTCCAATTTCCAACGTACAGCACTTGTTACACAAATAACTATTAAAATACCATAAATGTAGTAATAAAACAATCAATATTTATAGACAATTAAACTTTCAGCAGAGAAAAACCGCCATTAAAACTTCACACAGACATCAGCAGGTGTTTCAAAAAACAAAGGAAAAATTTAATATGCTTTGCACAGTGCTTAGTAAAGACATGTGAACGATACATTTGGTTAAACAAAAACGAAAGTAATCAAGTAAGTTACAGAAGACACTTGATTTTTGTACATAATCTTCAAGATACAGATCACAGGTTACCTGACAAATATCTGAAAGATTTCGACAACTTACCAGAATTTAAAGCAAAATGTCGTACATGTGGAAGTGTGATAAGTTATTTGAGGGATTGCGGACATTTAAACGAGCATTTAAATAAATCTGTAAGATGTCAAAATAAGGATCAACATAAGTAAGTACAGATTCAAGAATTTATTAATACCAATCTCTCTCTCTCTCTCTCTCTCTCTCTCTCTCTCTCTCTCTCTCGGATGTTTTATGTGATTATGTTATTTATATCTATATGAACATAATACTCAATTCTATATTTTTTTACAAATTTAAATCTAAATTAAAAATATTAAAATTCACTTTTAAAAATAAATTAAGTTCGACCAAAAATTATACGTCCGAGATATCCACATTAGGGATATTCGCAAGGGTCAGCCCTAACCGTAGTGCAATGGAAGAGCCTCGCCCTGGAGGAACCGCCTTCATGATCACGATAACCTCTACGCCAGGTAAGTATGTCTAACCGAGCTAGACATACCATAAAGAAACTATAAACGTTGAACAGGCCCAAAATCGATGGAAGAATTTGAAGGATAGTTATGGCAAACACATAAAGAAACGTAAAAGCGGTAAAAACAGCAAATTTGGATTTAGTAATGCAATGAGCTTTCTGAATGAAAGCATGGACAGCATGTTTTTAATGCAATATTTCGACGTTTTAAAACACTGAACATATTGACATCAAAAACTGAAAAAACAATCTTTTCTTTGGTTTCTTCTACCCCTATTTTATACATAATTCTTTTAAATTTGGTTGATTAGAACCAACTTTATACGCAATCAAATGTTCATATACAAATTTACGAAAACAAAGCTTCCTCTATGAGGAAGCAAAAAGAAGAAGAGACTCAAAGCTGACGGGCAATCGACATAGAATTGAGATTGAATATAAAACCAGTTCTGAGTCTCCAGGATTATGTTGGCTATAACACCAGAGCAAACTGCCGATGGTGAACGTTTTTTCCTACTGTCTAGAAACAAGTATATAAACGCAAGAGGCATATTTCCATCCCAGGACACCCCTCTGTCAAATTTACGTACATTGCCAAAATTGCAGCACCTAATGGTTATAATGTGTTAATGTTGAAATCTTTAACACATACATCATCGACAGCAAGCGAATGCATTTACCAGTTTGATCAAGTAAGAAAAGTACCATCTTATGCAGTCACGATCGTCGTCGGTGCATTGCAGCACCGATCATTCAACTTTGATTATTCAACTATTGGTAAAATTGGTATATATACGTCGAGACTTAACGCACGATTCGTTTTGTACTGAAGAAAGAAAACGAAAAATAGAAGCTGAACGAGAAAAGAAGCGCTTAAATCGAGAAGAGAAGGCGAGACAAAAGCAAAAGAAGTTATCCGAAAAAAATAAAAATAAAAAATTCATAAAGAAAGAAGTTCCTATTTCCGACAAGTCAGGGGAGCAATATTTATTATTTTATGTTTATTATTTTTTATTATTTTAGTATTGTTTAATTTGCGATTGCAATATATACCAACTAGCCTAACATTTATTTCCTTTTTTTATGGATATAAAATTAAAATCTTGAAATCGGAAATGATCACTGTTAAAAAAATCTGTATTAAAAATAATATAAAAATGTAGGAAGTTTTTGCAGATACCGTATATGAAATTTCAAATACGAAGTTGAAAATTAAAGGAATGGTATTCCGAAAATAAAAGTAACGAGTAGTATATGCGCATCTGTTTGAAAAATCAGATACTTGTAAATAAATTTTAATCTTTAAATATATTTAAATTAAGTTCATGTTCATAAAAATTAGAAATTTTTTTCTTAATTTAAATATGCTTAAAGATCAATATTCCTTTACAATAGGGGTATAAAATAGGGATAGAAGAAACCAAAGAAAAGATTGTTTTTTCAGTTTTTGATGCCAATATGTTCAGAGTGTTTTAAAACGTCGAAATATTGCATTAAAAACATGCTGTCCATGCTTTCATTCAGAAAGCTCATTACTAATAAATCCAAATTTGCTGCTTTTACCGCTTTTACGTTTCTGCCATAACTATCCTTCAAATTACAAGTATATGAATTTTCAAATAGATGAGCATAGTAATATTACTGCTCGATACTTTTATTTTCGAAATACCACTCCTTTAATTTTCAACTTCGTATTTGAAATTTTATGTACGGTATAAAAACTTCCTACATTTTTATATTATTTTTAATACAGATTTTTTAACACAGTGTGAAGTTTTAGTATGATGAAGTTCAGACTGTCCTGATCAAAAGTCTCAATGGGTGCAAGTTCAGAAAATGCTCATAGTTTCCGAGAAACTTGGTCTCAAAGTGTTGAAATCGATGATGATTTTTATATCACACGTGCGTGGAAAGTGGCCCATTACGCGCGCGCCATCTGTGCGACAAATAGCCAATTCCATACGCGAGTCAAAACAGTGCGGTAATGTAACATTACCGCACTGTTTCTTTGAAACTGTGCGGTAATGTAAACATTACCGCACTGTTTTGACTCGTGTATGGAATCGGCCATCCGTCGCACAGATGACGCGCGCGCAATAATGGGCCACTTTCCACGCACTTTGTAATATAAAATAGGGTGTGTAACACGTGCGGGATGAGAATTGGACACTCGTGCGGGTGATCGCACTCGCCTTCGGCTCGTGCGTCCACTCCGCACTCGTGTACAATTCTCAACTTCCCGCACTTGTTACACAAATAACTATTCTTTCATTCATAAATCGATGCAACACGCATCTGCATACTTTTTCCTCTGAGATTATTTTCAAGCGTGTGGAAGAGCATTGCGAGCAAACTGTGATAGTAAATCGTGTAATCCAGCACAATACAGGTGCAATGGAAAATCCATTGTTATATATTTATATTTTATGTTCAATATTTGTTGTGTCACTATGATTACTTCTGCTTTATTTTTTTAAGTTTCCCTTAAAATTCTTATGATTTTCCAGCCATTGCTTCGAGACGAAAATCGTGAAACTGGAAGAATCGGGCAATTTGCATCATTGTAAATCTTTCTTCACGATCGTTTGGAACGGAAGGGGCGAAACGCGCAAAAAGAATCGCAGAAAGAGATGATAGGTGTGAATGTGAGCAACATCAGCGTGAAAATGTAAAAAAATAAACTGTCCTGCTATCCGCTTAAATACACGTTTAAAAACCTTTTAGCCAATATAATAATCAATTCATGCTTGTACATGATGCATGTATCATAAATTTGTCTTAAAGAATATTTTGATTTTCATTATTTTATGCCGCATAATGAATAATTATTACTGTTTTTCAGCTCTCAGTGCAAATGGAGAGAAACGTGAAAAAAACAAACATCTAGTCGCGTCGATTACTTAATGGTTTAATGGAATGAGAACAAACGACGACATATTATTAACGAAACGGCCGAGTAAAGATGAACAAATAAGGATAAACAAAGCTCGTGTCAACAAGTAGAGTATTTCTTTCGAAGGACGACTGCTTAAATTACTTTTGCTTGCTTATAGAGCAGAGCTCGGCCACTGATGACTGAAACGACCCTTTAACTAATTGAACAGAAGTAGAATTCAGTAATTATTGAAATAAGGAAAATTTAGGCCGATTTTCGGGATCTTTTACAGGTGAGAGCGGAAACATTGATCTGCATATTGTACGTAGCAAACCGCATAAGACACAGTAAAGAATCGTCGCTGATGTCGATCAATCACCGACATGCAATATGCAGATCGATGTTCCCGCCTTTATCTGTATATAATCCCGAAAGTCGGCCTAAATTTTCTTTATTTCAATAATTATTAAATTCTACTTCTGTTCAATTATGTTAAAGGGTCGTTTGAGACATCAGTGAATTGAGAGATATCACTTAAAAAAAAAAAGCGCCAATAATACCTCATAAGTGACATAGAAAGCTATATAATGTTTATAAATTATACGCGCCTGAGCGGTTCATATACTAATTTTTCAATAATTTAATATTGTTAAAATATAAAACAATAAAAATTTATTTATTAAATAAAAATTTGAATCGTTTCCTCGATTAATGTTTATTTATGTTAACCAGCCCATACTTATGCGCGCTACACCCTCAACCTTTCCTACTGAAAAATTGTCAAAATACGCGGCACGGCTGAAGTTGCTCGTGAAGAGGGATATAATCTATTATAATCTCCGTCCAGCATGCAGAGGGAAAGGTGGACGGTCATGGGGGTATGACTGGGCTGCATTAAATACACTGTGTCGGTAGAGGGGATATTGACAATCGTGTCTTTATTTCCTTTTATCTACTAAAATAATTTAAGAAATGGATCGAATCAATGATATTTTAACAAAATATTGATAAAAATATACAGGGCTGTAAAAATTATTGCCCAATTTACTTTATTCGCGGCTGAAAATGCAATATTCCCGTCGGGTCGGCCTTATAAGTGTCGGAGGTAGGGACATTTACCTTATATCTTTGCTTCACGTGTGGAACTAATTTCGTCTCCTAATAGACATTTCCCTATCCTTGCATCTTCTTGCTCGACATTTACCTAATATATATAATCTCATATTGGAAATACGAACGCCATAATTATAGCACTAAATAAATAAAATAAATGTTTAGGTCCAAAAATCCGCCACTTTCAACTATTTGCCCTTTCAGCAGCTATCGGATTAGAAAGTAGACTTGTTTAAACAAACCTGCCGTTAAATAATAGTCTATTTACGAGCAAATAGAGCCGCAAGTAAAACCGTGGTCGTTTTGGTGATACGTTAAAAATCGTTTATTATGGGTAATCATGCAGTTTTATAACTTTGCAGGCGTTTTTTCGGTGTTTTTCCCACTCTACTGGGTAGAATGCGTGGGTCGACGGCAGTGCTTTCTCTTCCGTCTTTCAGCGAAGAATCGGCCGTGCTCTCGACTAACGATCGATATAAATGGGAGACAAAACTAATTAGACGGGATTATTAAAGACAATATGGCAAATTGCGCTCACTTGGGGACCGCGAGCCCGCGGGGGCGCCCGCGCGATCGTGCACCGCGATAGACAACACACCGTCGGAGCGCGTCGGCACGATTCGGCTCGTTAATTATACCCCGCTTACGATTACAAGATCGCTTTAATTGCGATTGCGTAACGCTCGATCGATACACGTATATAGATTTAGCCGAGGCTCGGCGAACGTACCCCGAGGGGCTTCTCTCGTACACAATCCCACTGACCCGTTTTTCGTCTCGAGACGCATCCAAGTACGCGATCGACCGAGATCCCGGTTGCGAAATCAGTTTCGCTCGAGGTGCTAATTAACTCGCACCGCGGGATTTTTTCGAACTTCCATGTCCTTCGAGGGTGGTCCGCGCTGTTGCGTCGACAGGTACATTAATAAATCTCCGAGACCCCTCCTCTTCTCTCCCACTTATTTCTTTCTATAAATACGATTTATAAATGTAATATAGGCTGCTCCATTTTTTGTAAGTATATACCTATACATGATTAGAGGTTCTTGCGTAATATATCGTTATCATTGATTATAAACTACTTGAATATAAGCTACAAGGTCGTTCAGAACACTTTAATTAAAAAAAGGTTTCGAAATGTCTACGTTGTTGAAAGTTTCTCACGATTCTCACGACACACGTTTTCAAAAATAATATCTGAACGAAATCTGTTCACTATATACATATAATGTTTCGAAATAAAACGCATTTACGTCAATTTCAAGTTTTACAGGCATATTCTGTTAATGCATAAATCGCGCGTTTTACTGCACACGATTAACAACGATCTCGCGAATAAAAGTCTGACGTACCGGCGCAAAATCCAGAGATTTCTCGCGCGAGATAAATCAGGCAACTTGCCAATTTTTTGCCAATTCCGCAAAGTGTACGTGTGTGGGCCTATCCTGATCGGGCGGAGCGCGTGTACATCTGTCACCGTGCGCGCCGCAAATCATATTACGGGTATCGCGTTTCAATTTACGCTTATACGAATCGTGTAGCACGATCGCGGTGCCGACAATCGCCACCGTTGCTAATACGTTGCTCTGCTCAAATGAGTCAGAATGACCTCTCTTAGCGGCGCCGGGATTCCAGCACCGAGTTGGATCGTGTATCCGCCGCCCACCTACGCCTGTCAATCGTCGATAGATCACACCCGATTGCAAACAGATCGTTTGAGTCCGCTGCTTCGATCCGTATAGGCCCGACACAGCAGGCGCCGACGCCTGCTTTCTACGCACCGAAATGATTTTCAATTTCGCCGCAAATCAATGCCACCAGATTTGTTACAGCGAAATTAAATGCGCTATGTCATTATCGTTCGATGTTGACACCACACAGATAAAAATCACTGGGCCGAGCCCGCGCCTTTGAAAGTCACAACATGACATGCAGCATACCCCGGTCACGTGAAACACTA
>NW_020216426.1:401326-417103 GCF_003070985.1 Temnothorax curvispinosus | reverse complement strand
GTCGTATAAGACGAATCAATATAATGAAGCGTGGAAATCCGCGGAAATTAATTACACTTAAGAAGATGCACGAATTATTCGAACAAATTCCAGAGAATACGAATGAAAAGTTAAGAAAGTGTACACGTTGCAACAAAGTTATTATAATACATACTAAAAATAGTGAGAGGCAAAAATCACTTTGAAAAAAGTAGCTTCCATGATTTTTTTTAGATTTTTATCTCTACTCATACTTAAGTTATGGATTTAAAAAGAAAAAATTGTGCAAATTAGAAACTTGCACTTGGCTTCCTCATAGAGGAAGTGATGTCTTAAGATGCTAATACGGCCCTCTGATTGGCTGATGACGCCTTAAGACTATACTTAAGACGATCTTGGATATAAGACTTGACTATGAATACCGGCCTTAAAGAATTATATATGAAATAGAAATAGAAAAGACTGAAGAATATAATAAAATTGAAAAATTTCGGTAAATTTTTTTTTAACAGAAATCGGTAACCCCTTTATTATTAACAATTTTTATTAATTCTATTATATTCTTCAGTCTTTTCTACCCCTATTTCATATATAATTCGTTAAGATTTGGTTGATCAGTTCTGGAGTTGTAGAAATTGTTGTAAATTTGGCACAGACATACATACATACATACCGACATTTTTTTTAATGCAATATTTCGACGTTTTAGAACACTCTAAACATATTGACATTAAACTTAAAAAACAATCTTTTCTCTTTGGTTTCTTCTACCCCTATTTTATATAAAATTTTTTTAAATTTGGTCGATTAGAGCCAACTTTATACGCGATCAAAGGTTCATATACGAATTTGCGAAAACAAAGCTTCCTCTATGAGGAAGCAAAATTGATCAACTTATTCGCGAAAGGCAGACCTATTAATGCTATTAAGCGCTCAATGTCACTGACATTATCCTTGACAAATTGAGCAGATAGAATGCTCCAACGCGAAACGATCAGGAATTAATTCTGACCTTATTATACTAAATCCATTTATACCTTATAGTTCGTATGTAGCAAAATCGGAATTAGAGCAATTAATTAACGAAAGCAATATTAAAAAATATATCTTTGGTTTCTCTTTTTCGAATTTTTCTCATATTATTGCTGCAGTTACTTCAAATTTAACAAATAGCACAAATTTTAAACAGTTTGAACTACAAAATCGGACAATAAAAGTGCACTAGATTCCTGTCCTATGTTTCATTCGATTGTAAGTCGCTGTATCAGCTTAATAGACGTGTTATGAGTTTCATCCGCACGTACCGCGCTAATGCATATACCGTGTGTCATTAAATCCGAAGCTGACTCATGTGTAAGATGAAACGACGCATCGGCAGCATATGTCATCGCCCAAAATCATCCCTTTCATCTTTCCTCCCTACTCTAGCTCGATAAAAAATTACTGACCAGTCCATATTTATACTAAAAATTTTACTAAAAATATATTTTGTCTATTTATAATATTCAAATCAAATGATAAATAGAATATTTATTTTTCTAAAGAATATTTTTCTAATATGTTATGTTTCGCAAACTGCATGTGTGAAAAATTTTCAGCTACTAAAAAAAGCGATTACTGATCAAAATTATTCTAATTCGATACTCTAAGTAAGCATGGTGGGGACCAGCGAAAATTATTATGCAGCGCTAACGACCTGCGGATAAGGAGATTGTTTACGATCGTCTAAGTTAGCCATTGTTTGCTCAGGAGAAAATATTGTCTCCCTATCGTGTGTTTTATGGCCGCTCTCTCGGTTACCCCGCAAAGGGAGTCGAGACGGGAAATGCTGCAACGCGGAGGGGAGCAAAGGGAGAGTGAAATAGCGGAGAAATTGAACTCTGTACATGGATATAGCATTATATCGAGAGATCTCGCACCGGAGAATGTCGCGAAATTTTCTGCGTGATCCCTTAGGGGAATTCGCGATTAACGAGAAAACGAAATTAGTTCGTTACACCGTTCTCTATTTTGTCTCATTGCAATCTGATTCCGTGAAGAATCCGATTGCATCTTGGATGACGTGTCGACCTGTCAGACCACGCAAGCGCGACGGTTCGTTATTCTTTCTTTTCTTTTGTCTAGAAATGCTGGTAACGTCGGCGACGTGTGTCCTACGCGATATCACAGGCGGCAATAACCGCGGGTGCCTTCCTTCATTGTGTGCAAATGGCCATTAACCCCGCGAATAGTTTGCGACGTTCCTAGTGTCTCATTAAACATTTCTAATTGCGTGTGGCGGTTGACCGCGATTCAGGCTCTTACCAGGAAATTCCCCGATCCCTCGATTCCTCTATCGATTTTTCATTTATAATGCAAATTATTGTATTTGCATATTTAATTCAACGCACAGTATATCCTTAAAAAACTCGACGTAATGAAATAATCTCATATTTATTATACGCGTAAGTATATACGCGTAAGTACGTTAGGTAAGTATTTCACTCGAGTTAATTTTTAGTTTTAGTGATAAGATCTAATAACTATTTATACATTTCTAAAATGTAAATGTATTCCGTTTGCGTCGGCGAGCAGGTGAAAAATTATGACACGGGTGCGGAGAAACATTAACGATGCATTATGTTAACCGCGGTATCATTGTTTAATGTTTGTTCAGCTGAACATGGTGACGCATTGCCTTATGCAGCAGAGGCGCCAGGAAGTGTTTTTCTTCATCTTTCATTAACTTCTTACTTTAGTTTTTGTCGACTTCTAGCATTACTGCTAATATTTTTATACTATAAAAGAGAAAGTCGCCTAATTTTTACTATTTTATACTTGATAGCCAGCAATTTTAAAAATAATTAATAAATTTTATAAATTTTTTAATAAATTTAAACTATTCATTTTGCGGATTCACTTTTTGGCTTCTACACCATATCTTATCGCCGCGAAAGAGAGCGATCGCAGTGCATTGTCGTTTCAAAGAAATTTTCCGCGATCGTTGCCAACGCGATCAATGGTAGCGCGCACAATACCGGCGCGAGACGAGAGGTGGCAATGTCGACAAGTACCGGCGTATATGCTTACCACCGCGGAGGTGGTTTCAAACGTGAAATAATCACGCGTGGTCGAGTAAGAGATGTCGAATGAGTCATGTCGCGTACAATATTGCGAGCCGCGAGCGCGCGAATATCGCCATCACGAAGACCGTAACGTAGCGAACAAATGGCGAAGAATGTGACTGGAAAAAATATCTACATAGTCGACATGCTATCTAATCAAACGAGTAATGTAACATGAAAATTAGCAGATAATGATATAAAAATAAGAAATGGCAATCCCGATAGGAACTTTTACATCAAGAGTGTTTCATAAATATCAAAATATATGTAATATATATAATGTGATAAGATTTTATTACAAAAATGAGAGAAGACAATATTTTTGCTATAGAATTTTTTAAGTTAAACTTTCGAAAATTCAATGAATTCAAATTTTAAACTAACTATTAAAATTAAAACTTCGTTACTATCGGTTAGATTAACATTGTAGATAAATTAACAACCTGGCGATTGCAAACGAGTCTCCCACGGTATAAATTCCTAGCTTGTCTATGAGGAATGACGTTCTGTGCTTCGCAACACGCGGTTTTCTTTCCGACTTTCGTGCGATTCTACACGCGCCACCATAAATTTGCAATTAACGGAATCCGATTGCGCCGTGTCGAGTCGATTGGACACGCGTTCTGAAAGCGTACAAGCCTTGAAATGCCACGAAGCTGCTTCCTTCAGGTATCGCACGTGGGTGTCCCCATTAAGATTTACTGATTTCCGCGACAAGTGTCTCAACCGCTATCAGACATTTTCTAAACTTCGCGTAAAAATTAATAATAACCGTTCTTCTCTATAGATTAGACTATTGAATTTTGCGAAATCCTTCGTGCAGACCTACATGCACAGTTGCAAAATTAACCTCCTGTTGCGTAATGTTCTACTTATGTCCATATAATCAAGTTTTCGAAAGATTATGTATTAATCATAATTAATTTGAAGATGATGAGATATTTAACTTGAAAGCCTTTGAAATTCCCATTGATGAAACATCGATAAAAGTTCACGACCTATTCCTGCGCCACGAATACCTTTACCTCGATCGTACCACGATCAGCAGGGTGCATATTCTTGCCGCAATGATATGACACTGCCCTCGTTTGTGGTTATGATCAGGGTGACTTCGTCCAAGAGTTGCTCATAAACGAGATCGTTATCACACTGGAGTTATCGTATCCATCCATGCATTCGCGGTACGTGCACGGCTACTGATCGTGACATCGTAGACCTCGAGGACATTCGTGGGATAACAATAACTACGTCCGGTATCGGATCACGATCTGCGATTGTATAAGTAACCACGGTATTAATGTTGACGAGCAAACTGCGTGTCGCTATCATTTCGTTTCATATATGGACTAAATTCGATAGACTTAAAACGTGACCTAAAGCTACTTGTATGTTGAATGTCGCCGTTGTAACTTTAATCGGCTCGATTATTCTGTAAAAGGGATTCGTTTTTCAAATAAAAAGTGCAGTTGATTATAATCAAGATATTTGATATATAAGTGCCCCTTGCATCAAAGACAAAAGATTGATAACGAAAATCATCGATCTGTTTCCATCGGATCGTTTCCGAAGCAGAATCTTAATGAAATCGTTAACTGAGGCAGTCATTAATGAGACAAATCGAGCAGTGCAGAGCACTTCTTCTGGCAGACTGAAGATCTGCGAAGGTGGCGGTATTCGCATCGTAAATTGCTCATCATGAATACGAGTGGGCCGTTTCGGCCATTGTCATTATGAAAATGACTGCGTGGTCGAAAGAATGATAATGGAATCGTGCACTTGCACCTCAACACATAAACGTTTTTTCATCGCTTTAAGATAAATGCATTTTAATTCGCTCTAACGTGTATCGCTATTTACTTTGATCTACGTTTAACGTAAAATAAATAAATGTCATATCTTTTTTATGCATTACAAAAAAATAAATTTAAAATCCCGCTTGAAAAGATTTCCTGGATTGTAGTCATTGTAGATAAGGTTAAATTAAGATGACACTATTTATAGATATCTTTGTGCCATAAACGAACAAGTATTCATCCATCTTATCACTTGATCACTTGATGTTTCACGTTGCAAACGAATTTATTAATAATAATAAAGACCAACTTGATGATATGATTTATGATTTGTGTGAAAGGAGAAGAAATGACTCGTTTATGCAAAAAATTATTTGCGAATTAATTTATGTTGTTATAACAAAATATGAAAAAAACCATATTACGGAATCGAATAAATTTATGAATATAAGTCTAATTATACTCAGAGAAATCTGGTCTGACATGACTGAGCGGCATAATGAGCCGGAGCGGAACTTTTCATTCACTCATTCAGATGCTCGTTCTTGCGGTATATGATATTGTACGATGAGACAAGCTGCATAGGCATAAACGATGCTGGTCCTCGAAGAATTTCCATCTTCGATCGCGTGGAGAAGTGCGAGAGATCGAGGAAGGATGGCTCGGGGCCCTCTCGATTTGCATACTGCGATCAAGGAGGCACATGGGCCAGCGCAGCGTTGAGTCGTAATGAACCGCGCTTATGCATACATGCAATGACACCTTCTCCGCTCGGGAGTGTGAATCATCGTTCGAGCTCGAGATAAAAGTTTCCTCGAGAGAAACGTCCGCGTCTCCATCGCATCCTCGCTCATCTACCTGTGCCCCCGCTCCTTCCCTCCCTCCCTACTCGTCGGTTCTGCTCTTCTCTTTCCGTTGAACAATAAACACGGCGCCTCGGAGAAAGCACAGTGCGTGCAACTAGTTATTATAACGTTAAATTATAGGTATTCGCATAGACGACACGCAACGTCTCGTGTGCATGCGTGTGTGCACGCGTGAGCTGATAATTTATTCGATAGCGCGCTCGTAAATGGCTAGAGAATAGTCGCGAGGTAATTGAACACTTCGACTTTGAGCCGATTCAAGTGCAAGAAGAAAAAATATATAATCTACGAAAAAATAAATCTACAGATTGCATAAATTGAAGGCCAGCATAATTTTATTCCAACGTTTTTTTTCCGGGGAAATAAATTAAACGAATAATGCTTGAGGAGACCTCATCCTCGATGCCGGATAAAGCACCTGCAAGCAGATAATAATGATCTGGAAGGAAAAGGTCGCGAACGGCCGTCAGTGTCCGGGTGCACGAGGTTATCCGTGTCGCGAATCAGCACTATTCGTTCTGAATTCCCTGCTGGCGAGCGGCCGATCCTGGCGAATGAAAAACAGAGGCACCACGGAACCGGCAGCAGGAGAGAGAAACTCGCTTTGTACTTACGTTCGGCACGACCGTGGCTAAACTCGGTGAATGCGCACAATACGTATGATAATAACGCAACCTGCAGATCAATTATTCGTGAATTGAAATTTTAAATGAACAGATACAGATAAACGAATTAACAGATAATTGCATTTCACGTAAATAATAGTAATCAAAGGTTATTAATAAACTTATTCTTCTATTGAGTAAATTGAAATATCTAATTATTTAAATTGAAACTTAGATAATCTTAAATGTAATTTTAATTCTTTCTTTTTTTCATTGCGTAATAATCGTTTTAAGATGTATATCGACGTTATTGTGTAATCAATGATTTTATTTCGTTCTTTTCAATTCGGCTACTAACATTCCTCTCCTACAGTTAAATTGAAACTTAATATCATGATTACGTTATAAGGAACAATGACACAGAGCATGCATATTGCTTTCGAGTCACGACGCGCGACGGGAGCACAGGCGGACTGGATGTTGGACGGATTATCGAGACGGCAAAAAATTATCTCACCGGCTGGCTGGCGTCGACAATGACGTCGGCCACAACGGCGGCGGCGGCGGCGGCGCTAGGACGGAGTCGTCGACGTACGGTCGGCTCGTATTCGCGTTCTCCAACCCTATGAATGAATGTGGCGCCAAGTGAATGGAGTATGTCTGTGCCGGCGATGCCTACGCACGGCTCGCGACGTAATCCGGAACTCTGCTTGGCTCCCTCGTGCCCTGCACGCACGCGTGCGTGCGTACGTGCGTGTCCCAGCATGCGTAGGAATCGTGAGCATACGAGGATCGGTGACTAATTTGCACGCGCTTTTACCTACGCGCGTACCGGTTGTTACTCATTTGTCGGGACGAAAGAGATGGACCACCGACATCGAGATATATTCTCGAGATAAATTTTCGGTATGCGATTCACGCCGGCGGACCGTAAACGTAATGTTTTTATATTTTGACGGCGAATAAGAATTAAATAAAAATCAGACGAGTTAAATATGAATTAATGAATACCCTCAAACGCAACACCTGTCCATTTGACTTTCACTTATTCTCAACTCGCTTAATCTTTTCTGTAATTTTGTGATACGCTGAAATAAAAAAAGGTAAGAAAAAAAAATTTAACTTCGTCGACCATGAAGAAATCTGGTCGCTACCTGTTTGGAAGGCGGCGCGGTCGACGGGAAGGCGCCTGGAGGAATCGGTGAACAAGACACGATGTATTCGTACGTATATATATGCACATGCACATATACGAGTCCGAAGTTGGCCCGCGGCTGGCGGCTGGCGATCTTATCACACGATGGTCCGTGCCTGAGTGACGGGCAGGTATTAGGCAATTACGCGCCGCTTAATTGTTGATTACTCAAGGGCGCGCGATAGCCCACCGCTAATTACGCGCGCTGACAATTTATGCCGCTCGTTCACGTTCAGACGGTAATTACCGGGCGGCTCCTATAGTGACACACGATTTTGTGGAACCACGGAATCACTGTAATTTAAAAAACGATGGACCACCAATTACCGGTCAACGATCACTACATCGATTGCGTTTGGAAAGCACCTTCTGCGTAATCTTTTAAAAGAGTTAGAGAATCGATGAACTCGTTTATGTGAAAAATTGCCCGTTTATTAGAAACATAAAACATAAAACTAAACTTTCTCACTTCGGCTATATATATATATGATTGGATTTCCAGTAATTAGCTTAGGTAGATATAGTAGACCCTCCTAGGTTGATCACGCAATTTCAGATATTTCAAAACATTATATTTCTATTATAGCCCAGTAAAATGACAAAATTTAGAGGAAATAATACTGAGTGAGCTAAAAATTTGTAAACAGGCTTGTTTTAAGGTACTATTTAATATATTAAAAGTCCCCATGTGTAGACGCTACGTTGCGGGCAGAGGAGGGTCTAAAAAGTCTAAAAAACCAGTTTTTCGCAATAACTCGGAAAATATCAACTTTACGGAAATTTATGTAGATATAAAAATTGTAGCTTACAAAATTCCGCACAATTTCGTTTTTTATTCAAGTCTGTGCGACCAAATGGAGCAGAGATAGAGATTTATATCATTTACCTGTATTTTACCTGTTACCATTTATATTTTAAAAAGTAATCTTAGATATCTGGCACGACTATGTACTCTGTACTTTGGAAAATTAAAACGCAAAGGACATTAATTCTGTCTCTATCAATCCGATATAAGACATCCCGTTTCTTTTTGTATGCGAGCTCTCATTTTTTATTAACTCTTACTATATAGAAACTACACACACGCCGCTGCTTATAATTGCTTGTTAAATCGCTCTCAGACTTCAGTTGACGATCGGCAGTAGATTGCGATGGTTTCCGCAAAAGCCGCGGCGGAACCACGACGAGAGACCTAGTACGTAATTATGACAGGTTAATGTCGCCGATGCAATTCGAGAAGGTCAGCCTCGCGGCAAATTGAACCGCCCACGCAATATTAGCGAGAGACCGCACTCCGTAGCGAAATCTCCGCCGTTCGCGGCCATGTACATACATTGCGAATTTGTATACATACATGCATGCCGCGTGCACGCGTATTATTCCATTAACGTGATCCGTTGCGTTAGAAGGGAAGGGGAGAAGAGAGTCCGAGGTCTCCAGGTATACGCATCGCGCGCTGTTGCGCTACGTTATTTATGTGACGTTCCATTACAAGCTCTTAATTGTTTGACTAATGTGTACGCCTAAGTCATGCCGCACGGTTCGTTTCAAGGATTCTTCCGTGCTTAATTGCTGCGATTTAAAATTGGAACTTTCAATTATATATTACTATTTAAATCCCTAAGATTACTTCAGAATCAGATTTATTCGACATTAGTCAGGTTATCTTAATTTAGATTTATTTGCTCAAAAGTCAGGTCAGGTCACTCGAACGTTATATTTATTCAAGTCAAAAAATTATGTTGCTTTCTGAATTTAATTTCAATTAATGTTATTCATATTTTTGTTTATATAGCTATATCCTTGAATCGTTATCATACATTAACATTTAATATGTGATCAGGTCGCTTTCTACGAAGCTTCCTGTACATAATTTTTAGAGATAATCTTACATATTTACATAATGTATTTCAATAAATTTAATGCAAAACCTCAAAACCTTGTTCACAAAATCCCACTATCCCACTTTAGCAGCCCCACGCGTGTGGCAACCGTAAAAGTGGTAAATATTCTACCTTCGGAAAGGCGCGAAGATGTCAAGACGATATCCAGCACCCAATTATCTCCCTGCTCGTTATCTTGGTCCGATCGTTATCGCGGAGTACGACCCAGAAAATGAGAGAAAAAAAGAAGAGGAGACCGAGGAAGCTGAATCCGAAACGGGATCTGAAGCGACGGGGATACCCCGCGGCGCCAAAATCATTGGCGATTCCTGGCTGAGACAATGGCGGTCTGCTTTCGCACCTGCCTCCGAGCTATGCGCGCGATGGAAGTTCGATTAAATATTGATTTTAGCTACGCGGATGGAGAGACAAAGGGAAAAAAACGATCGGGGCGAGAAACCAACCCGGGGGCACCTGCCAATTTCGGAAGATGATTCCGCAACCGGTTCCAGATCGCATTGCTTTTAACTCCCCCACACACACAGATTTATAAGGAAACCAACAAAATTTAGACCATAAGGTTCGAGCTATTAAAAAAACCAAACGAGAAGAATATTTTTCTCGAGGTGTTTGCCAATTTCTTAAAATTATATGTTGTGTAGAATAGAATGGCACACATATTTTCTGTAATACCAAAAAAAATTTTTTTTACGAAAACAAAGCTTCCTCTATGAGAAAGCAAAAATATTTTAATTTCAAAAATAACTTAAAAAATCAGCTCAATTATTTACATATGCATGTAATCAAGAAATTTGCGTTCTATCGATGTAATAATGTGAGAAACAAAGTCAAATCCAGGGAGAAGCTTTTAATGTAACTTCTCAAAATATATTATATCGAAAACATTTACCGGAAAGTAACATACGTATCACGTTCCTGGACGCTTGTATCATTTTTAAGTTAATATTTTTTTAGTAAATTGATTAGATTTATTGTGTAGATTATTTCACTAATGTTCATGTTATAAATCTCAATTATCTTAAGCCTTTGTACAACAAGATCGAATATATGTATAGTAACGGTCACGACTGTCACTAGTCACTACATATGTATGACAACTACACGTATTTTACTCGTTAATATTTACTTGTAAACAACCAAGGCAAAATACATGCAATACATTAGTTTGTTCAATATGCTATATCACGCTTGGCTATCTGGGGAGGGGCGCGTGTACTTGGCGCCATTTTTTTACCTTTTTAAAAAAGGTAATTTTGTAATTATAACTTTGTCAAATAATTTCAGCTATATTTTATATCAAAAGACCGATAAAGAAGACCAAAAACAGTGGTCGAAAAAAAATATAATGTGGGAAGCGTTATGTACAACAATAAACGATGTCCTATTGAAAAATTGGCGATTTAAACTATATTTAGTAAGTATTACTTAGTATTACAGTATTATACTATAATACTATTTAATACACGTTTATCAACGGAAATTAAAACATCACTTCACGCCTTTTCCTTCAATTTTTTTTCTATATTATAAAATAATAATTCTATAATTGCTTTAAGAGCGATAAACCACTAAAAAAATTAACAAATTTTTAAATATTCAAAATGTATTTGAAACCTATTGATTTACGTTTTTCGAAGATGTGAAGGTGACGTTTCAATCTTTTCGCTGTGTATTAAAGTTATTTGTCATCTTACGTATATGCTGCACCATGTTATAATACAATTGTTTTGCAGAACCTGAAACCTAAAGCCCAAAAAAAATCGACAGTAAATGAAATAGAAATTAATTTATATATAAACAAAGACAGTTCAAATATTCATTTACCGGAGGATTTAACATCTACAATATATTTATATGAGTCCACAAGCAAGGATTATAAGAAATTCGCCCATACGTAAGTTAAACTTTGGTTATATTTATCGAATTATTACTACAAATAAAATAAACAATAATAATTGCATATAGTCAAAGATTAAAAATGATTTTTGTTCACAGACTTAAGGAGTACGTGGATATGAAAAATGAAGTTGAAAAACCGTAAGTATTAAATAACAAGAAAAATTTTTTTTAATTTTTGACCTGCATTGCGCAAAAAATTTGACGCTACTAGACTAAGTACGGCCGAAATAAATGAATAAATATGATGAGCGACTACGATACATGTGTATGTCATGTTCAGCTCTAAATTAAAAACATTACTTGTTTTCATTATCTTATTATATTCCGAGATCTAGCAGCGCCAAGTTTTTTTGCATTAAATATTTTTTTATTTCAATTAAATCTTTTTATTTTGTATTGTTACTTCTTTCATTCTTTTCAATTAAGTCTTTCATTCCATTGAGATATACTTCTTGTCCATATTGTACATATATCATAATTATAATTGTATTTAACTTTTTCCAATTTTCAACATAATAACATAGGGTAACTGGGGGAATATGCCACACTTAAGAAAAATATGATTTTTTTTCCTATTTCTCTTTCTTTTTGAGGTATCTTTGCATACTGGTCTTCTTTTTCCTTCTTTTATCTGTTATTTATATATGGTTTTAATGAAATATTTTGATTGTTTACTATCAAAAAGAAAGAAATACAAAAGTGTTGCAAAGTGGCATATTACTCACCCATGTGGGTAATATGCCACGTAGTATGTTTCTTGTATATGTTCGAGGCATTCTTGTCTAAAAACATGTAAAAGAATATTTTCATTACTTTCTTTGCATTTCAATAGTACTCTGTGTGCTACAAATAGTCTAAATTATTCAAAAGTATAATACTTGAAGAATATCTTATATAAAATACTGAGAAAGTTCTAAAAAGCACGTTGTCAGAATTTTCATACTGTACTTACCCCATAAAAACTATAATACTGACAGGAAGTAAGTAAAACTTGGGCAAAACGTCAGATATATTATTTTTAACAATTTCACAGTATTTACAACAGCGCTCCTAGCCGTAGTTTTGTTAAACATAACGAGTGGCATATTCGACACAGTTACCCTATCAATATATTATTTTTAGGTTTTAACAATAAAAATATTTTTATAAATATATAGTCAAGAAAAATTAAAAGAAAATAAAATATTTTATATTTGAATATTGTCTTTTATGAATAAAGATTATAATATTTTTAAAATAAATTTTAAAAGCATTATTTTTACATTTAGTATCTATAAATATTTATAAAATTGTTG
Organism: Temnothorax curvispinosus; assembly: GCF_003070985.1. Lineage (NCBI taxonomy): Eukaryota > Metazoa > Arthropoda > Insecta > Hymenoptera > Formicidae > Temnothorax > Temnothorax curvispinosus. The sequence continues at coordinate 404,463 of NW_020216426.1, read as the reverse complement.
TGCCGGTAAACGGGAGCTGTGCTCAGGCCGGCACAGGGTTCGGGAATTTCGGTGCCGGGAAGGTGTCTCTCGTCGCGATGTAGGAATTACTTGTGGCAATTAAATATTCTTATATTTACAACGAATTCTTTTATTCAATTCCCAAAGTCCTACTGTCATGGCATTGGCGACCGGTCGCTCCTTCTTTCTGCAGAGATTTATAGCGCTGTATCTAATATAGATGAGCGAAAAAAAGGTTATCCGCTTTGTCCGACCTTCCCTTAATATTATATGATTATATATATTTAAATATGTTTTTATATAAATCATTTTTTACTGGGGTATTCTTCATCTCAACTAAAGCTAGAATAGAACAATTACGTTAAAATAGCGTTTCACAAATCATTACGAATCACCGTCTATAAGTACATATAATAGCATAAAGTAATGCGTAAAGTTGTAATATTTTAAATTAATTATTGCTCCTTCTTCTTTTCTAGGCCGGTTTTCACACGCAATGATTGGTAGCGCCAGGCCGCGCCAGTCGACTAACGCCAGTAAAAATGCAAGTGTAAACACTTGATACAAACTGGCGCTAGTAATGTGGCGTTTACTGGCGGTTATTGGCCAAAGCATATAACCTCAAATTTGGAGGTTATATGCTTGCTGTCATTTACTGTGTGTTTAATAAATGTTAAATATTTTCCATAGTATACGCCAATCACTGTGTAAATACTTGTGAGTTTGCTAGTCGGTTCTGGCGCCAATGAATGCCAGTCAGTTGGCGCCACTAATCATTGCGTGTGAAAACCGGCCTTTTAATCACACATTTCATTGCAGACCTAGAACTTCAGCTTCAGTGGTTAGGGATATGGGTCCTCCTGCAGAAAGTCAGATGCTTCCTCTTAATCCTTCGATTCATCAATCAGTTGAACAAGCGGGAAATGTACCACAGCCACGTGATAGGTAATTATTTATTTTGCGTGTATCACTCAATGTAATATTTATTTGGTCGACATTAGTATTGCAGAAATTTGAATCAGATAATATAAAAGTACGATTTATAATTCATATAAGTATTCAAAATTAAATAGCCACATTTAATCAAATCTATATACGCCAACTTAAATCTGCTATTTACTTATAACTTTGGAAACGTGAATTTAAGCAAATATTTATTAAAGTGCCATTTCTAAAATTAAAAGATTCGTATTTAGTATTTTAAAAATTCATTTATTATATTTCAATAACTATTACTCTGTGATATAGTAAACCTGAATTTGATTCAAGTAAACGTTTAAAAAAAAAAATATTTTTTTTAAATTAATAAGTTTTATATTTTAACATTATTTATTTAAATTAAGTAAATCTAATTTTAGTAAATATATTTACTAAAAGTAAGCAAATTTTTTTTTCAGTGTGGAATCAAGGAAGGCAACGGAAGACAATGATAGTGTGAATGCTACTAGCAGTTCTCGAATACTGCCGTGTGTAGCTGTTTGCTCGCCAAAGATTTTGGTCCAACTATCAGAAAGGGATGCAGAAAACAGTGTAATCATTCATTTCATTATGAAAATAGAAATAAAGTTATACAGAAATCTATGCTCCCTGCTTCACTTTGATTCTGAAGGATTTTCTGTTTTCAGCAGGCGGATATATTTTCATCGACAATGAATCTTGAGCCGTTAAAAGTCTATACCAACCTATTAAGCACAAGAAAGGCGACAAAATTAGTGTAAGTATTTACCACTTTTTCGTTTTGTTTTGTACAAAAGATTTGACATCATAAACTGACGCCAATTTATAATTCCGTAAACAAAGAACTTTACAAAAATGAAAAAGACATGCCAAGTACATAAAACCTTTTTAAAAAAAGGTACAAAAGCCGCCAAGTATACGCGCAGGGTATGCTGTTATTAATCTCGAGAAAACCCAAGTGGCAGTATCTTTAATTTAAAACAAATAAAATTTGTTCTTCGAAAAAACTTTTAGTTTTTAATTTACTATTTTGTTCTATATTATTGTGTTTTTTATTATAACGTACCACTTGGGTTGAGTTAGGTAACGCATTTTTGTGATATTATTTTTTTAAGGAGAATTAAAGCTACTACCACTTGGGTTGAAATAGGAATACTTTGAATGGAAATACAAAGATATGTACCACGGATTCAATTGTTAAAAAGTAGTACAACAGTTATTTTTGGAGGTAATATATACTCTTTGTAATTGGCGCAATTTAAAGATTGCATAGATTTTTTTTTAAATACATATCACTTGGGTTGGAATAGAAAGACTCTTGAATAAAAATACAAGGATACGTACCACTTGAGTTTTTTCCAGGTACAAAGATACATTTTTAAATTAAAGTTAGTATTACTTGGGTTTTTCGAGGGCCAAAGATATTACGTACCATTTTGATTTTATTTGTTTCAAATTAAAGATACTACTACTTGGGTTTTTTGAGGTACAAAGATTAATTTTTTAAATAAAGATACTTTGGGTTTTTTCGAGGAACAAATTTTATTTGTTTTAAATTAAAAATACTACGACTTGAGTTTTTTCGAGGTACAAAGATTAATTTTTTAAATAAAGATGCCATCACTTGGATTTTTTCGCGAAACAAATTTTATTTGTTTTAAATTAAAGATACTGTCACTTGAGTTTTTTCGAGGTTAATAACAACATACACTGCGCGTATATTTGGCGGCTTTTTGTACCTTTTTTTAAAAAGATAATTTTATTCTGATATCATGCATTTTTTAATGGTCGGCACTTTATAAACACTATGTATATATTTAACGACATAAAAATAAATGTATAAAATTAAGTGAAAAAAATCCCACCACCTTCCCCATCGTCTTTTGTAATTAGAAAAATATAAAAATATCAAGACGACGGTCTTTTTATTATTTGTTTGGTCTTTGCTCTGCAGTAATTATATATTTTTAAAAAGGTAATTTTGTACTGATGCATTTTGTAGTGTTAAGCATCTTATGAACGGTATTAAGAGACACGGTAGTGTCTCGCGCCAAGTTCACGCGGAGCGAGACCGACCGTGACTCTTTTACGCGACGCGACGAGTTGCGAGTACTCGAGATGTTGAGATCTCATATAACGAGTGAACGGATCAAGTTCTAAGTAGGCTTGATCGATAGCTT
>NW_020216426.1:389765-401226 GCF_003070985.1 Temnothorax curvispinosus | reverse complement strand
GGGGGTACGTGTTTTTATTTTTCCACGTGCTCTACGAGCGATGACAGTTAAAATGCATCCGCTTCGTCAATTGATAACCGCTATTTTATGGCTTCCGCATGTCGTGTGATGAAATGAGTGGTTTCACGAAAGAAAGAAATCGTGGAGTCGGCAGGACGTAACAATTTATTACCCCTACAAACTCATCTTTTATCACAGAAAACATCATTTTCAGTAAGTTACTATTTATCCTCTGTTCCGTTCTTTCGTGGTAGTTCCCTAACAATTTGCTCCAGATCACTTGCACTAATTTGGTACAAAATTTTCCATAATTCCCTTATTCTCAATTACATAAATAAGTCTTCTACCCGTGTCTCTTATCCCCTTATTATTAATAAGTTGCACAATGTTACTAATACTTTTTACATAATATATATTAAATTTATCAGCTATGTTACAGTCTTCTATGTCTTCTAATATTTCAAAATCTACATTATCGATGTTCTCTGAACCCCTTTGCTCGCCCTTAATTAATTCTTTCAAAGTTTTCCACACCTTTGTAGGATCACCCCTATTATTATCTATCATATTCAGCATATTCTCATAATATTCCTTCTTTTTTGCCCTGAAGTTTTACTGCTGTATTTCTTTCATTCTTGAAATATTCCCAATCCTGATCTCTAACTGTGCTTATTGCTCTACTGTGAGCCTCATCCCTCTTATCTGCTGCCATTCTTATTTCATCTGAGTACCACTTTTTTCCTTCCCATACTTTTGGAATCTTGAATTTTTCTTAGGAATTTTTCCTTCACTTGTACCTTAATTTCTTTATTCGAAAAAATTAAATCTATCATCGTTCGACTATTTTTTGTAACTCTCGTTGGGCAGTCAACATATTGCCTAATTTCTAGGCTTTGTATTACGGTTAATAATTTCTTTGTATAAAATGAATCTACCATTAAATCTATATTAAAGTTCCCTATCACTATACAATCGTACTTTTTTATTAAATTTTCCACCGCATCTTCCTCACGAAAAACCTCACGAAATCGCCATCTGACGCACTCGGCGAATGATACACTACTGCTATCATACCTTTATACAAATTTTCTCTCATTTCCATCATCACGCACCAACAATTTGACACTATCTTTTTCTTTTCAACTAACCTAAATTTAATATGGTCTCTAATGTATAACAGTACTCCTCCTGTGTTTCTATTTTCAGCATCACATCTGACTATACTATACCCCGGTACATTGACCTCACTCTCTTCAATTTCTACTGTCAATCTAGTCTCGGATAACGCTATAATCGCAGGATTCACCCTCTTCATAATCTGATGCTGTATTTCATCCTTATGCGCCAACAAGCTTTGTGCATTCGTATACCAGAGTAATACAACATTATTTATAGAACAACTTTACTTAAAAATAAAACTTTTTTTTTAAATAGGTGTTGGGACTTAAGCAGCCCGGGTAGCAAAAATGATGTAAGAAAAGAAATATTATAAACATACGTGTGAGAGAACAAAGTTTTGCACCAAAATATCCTTCGGAATGTCCACTATAAGAAAAACATAAGTTTTGCTCCGAAAAAAAAGAATGAACTTATTGTTTTATTGAAAACGTGACTTAAATACAGTGCGCTTTTTATGCGGGATCCCACACAGCAAAATATATCTCCAAGATATCTAAAAGACATCTGAATGACGGAATATCTGGTTGCGCAAGATATCATGAGAATATCTCAAAGACATCTCCAAAATCGTAAAAAGCCATGATAATTTCATCTCCAGATATGATATCTAATTCCGCATATATATCGGATATCTATACCTCATTTAAAAACAGATATGTTATACAACCCAAATAGCAAGAAAAAAAGAATTTTTGTTAAATTCTCGATTTATGAAATTAATTCTTCTTCCGTATTTATTTTCTCTTCCAAAATGATTCTTAAAAGTTCAAAAGAAAATCAATTTTATGTTACCAATTCTGAGTCCTTCAAATATAAAAAAAGTTTTTTTTATAAGATTTGCAATAAATTCAAAATTATGCTTTGATACTATTCGAATATTTTGCATTTTGCTATCTCTGCACTGTATGATATCTCGGAGGTATCATGAAAAATATTAGAGCCAAGTATTTCACAGGCTCGCCTTTTATTCTGGTGCGTAAGGATTTTTGCTTGAGAAAGTACTGGCGCATGTAGCCGCGTCGCGGCAGCGCATATTACTAGCGTTTGCTCGAGCAAAAATTTTCTGAGTCCCCTTGCGGCATGTTGCTTTCGCGCCGCGGTCGTTATCTTCGGCACAGCCCAAGCAAAAGTTTTCTAAAGCCAGCGGCACACTGAGCATGTTTTCCTGCTGGATTGCTTGCAATCTAGTAAATTACTATAATTGCAACACTCAGCACTCAAGATTTCTAGTGTGCCACTGGCTTAAGTCCTCTCACGGCGAGTTGCTTTTGCGCCGCGGTCGTTACCTCCGGCGCCGCCCGAGTGAAAATTTTCATAGTTTCCTCGCGGCGTGTGGCTTTCGTCGAGACGAATCGGTACTTCCAAGTCCTCTCAGATTGTTTTATTGGCTACGTATAAACTTGAGTTAACCTTTATAAAATATAAGAGCTAACTATGAATTGGCCATATATTCGAATGCAAATGTGTTGAGGTATGTGTCGTCGCATTTGAGACGCGTGCATGTACGTACGGCTTGTGTGTGTGTGTGCGTGCTCCGGAAATAACCGAATCTGTCCGAGCGTTGGGTACGAGTTGCGTTGCCACGAGGCGTACCGATATTCATTTAGTCAACAAGCGATTCCTCTAGAGAAAAGTCACGTTGTATTAATAAAGTCGCTTTTGTATCTCTGTAAAACTTTCCTCCTTGCATTCAACAGTATTATCAACAACAAAATGTTACAGAGATGTCTTTTTCAAAGATATAACGTGATATCGAGTAATGATATCCTGTAGATATTCTATGAATATCTGAAAATAAGATATCTCAGATTTGACTTAAAATTGTATGCATAAAAATATCTGATTATATCTCAGATATATTTTGCTGTGTGGGATATAATAGGTTACCTTACAAAACTTATTTATTTCCGAAACATTAATGTTCGAAACTTCTTAAAAGTGACTTATTAAAACACGCAATATGAGTAGAAACATACTAATGCACTTTTAATCAATCAAAATTATTCATTAATAACAATTTTTGGTAATTATTTGTTTTAGAGACAACCTCAAATTTCAACGGCCTTGGTATGTATATCGAGAACACCACCCTGAGTAACTATCAAAAAGTTTTAGTCGTCACTCGCTGTTTATTAAAAAGTTATTAACAAAAAAGTTTGAAAAATATAACACTTATGCTCAATACGGGGAGACATAAATGACTATATATGGGGCATTTTCTTAGACATTGTCTAATAGGCGAAAAAATTCACTAAAAATTTTGCAGTCCTCATTTTGAGCAGGCTCTATTTCGGAAACGCTACATTTATTATAGAAACACTCATACATGGGTATAGTACTCGTAAAGACCTGTTAAAAAACGAGCAACCATAAAAAATAATAAGGTCAAAATTTGACCCCTTGCGAATTGACATGGAATGCCCCATATGTATGTGGAAATAGTACACGGGAGATATAGTCAATTCTTTTTCCATTTATATATGTTCTGAGACCTACGTCGTAGCGTTACCTCGATTCTCAAGAATTTTCTGTTTTCAGATCCCATCGTTATTGAAAGTAGACGATCCCCAAAGAACTGATTTAGTATCGAAAACAAATTTTTATAAGTAAGTATCCGTATAAGTTATAAAATGTAACTGTACTTATAAAATAATTTTATTTTACAATTAAACTTTTTTAATAAATCGGAAGAATGTAGGCTAAATAAGAGCCAGCACTGAATTTTGGTTGTGCAATGTAAATTTTTCTGTGCATTTTATATACATCTTTTAGCCTAGCGAACCACGCGCCGCAATTTTTGTCGGACTTAAAACGCAGTCACAAGCCAAAGCTGGAATAGTAAATATCACAGATATTAAATTAAAATCAATTTAATATTATTGACGTTAATGAGCATCGTATAAACCTGTAGAGAATTTGTTGCAAAAAATATCACCCCAGCCAGGCTTCGAACCTGGACCTCCCTACATTCCGTGACGGGCGTCTATCTAAATCGCGTCGCGTAAAAGAGTCACGGTCGGTTTTGCTCCGCGTGTACTTGGCGCGAGACACTACCGTGTCTCTTGATTCGACCACTGAGGCATGTGATGTGTATAGAGATAGAGTATAGACGCCCGTCACGGAATGTAGGGAGGTCCAGATTCAAAACTTAACTGGGGTGATGATATTTTTTACAACGAATTAAAATGTTCTATGTCGATTTAATCAGTGTCGCCACGATCCCTTTATTGTTGGGTGTTGTTTAAATATTATTGTGTTAATCTTCGTTAAGTGTCAATTGATGGCTTGGTTTATTGGAAAAGTGTTTCAGAATAAAAGTTGAAAGGTTCGAAGGGGACCAATAGACGATCTTATTGGATTTTGGATCCAGGGCCTGTATTGAGCCTAATAGGGCCTAAGTCAAATTTTTTAAATAAAAACCTAATTTTTTTATTGTACCGTCTTTCTCTATTAATTAATTTGAACAATTTTGTTTAAAAACATTTTTGTTAAAAAATTTTTTTTATTTGCCTAATACTTCTTGAGATATTCAAGAAAAACTTGGTAACTTTTTCAATATTTAGCTTGTGATATCTTGATGATTGTTTGCCAGAGAAAAAAGTGGTACAGAGAGCTTTTTAACTTAATTTTATTTAAAAAATGTGCTGTTGCAATAGTATACTCCAATTGTTTTTTTTAATATTTGTGTATGCATCTTCTTGGAGTGTTTACAAATATTTAAAAAAATTAGGGTGCTATTGCAACAGCATATTCTTGAGACAAAATGAAGTCAAAAAGTTCTCTATACCACTTTTTCCTTTGGCAAACAATTATCAAGATATCATAAGCTAAATATTGAAAAAGTTACCAAGTTTTCCTTGAATATCTCAAAGTATTGAGCATTGGACAAATAAAAAAAATGTTTCAGACAAAAGTTGTTCAAATTTATTAGTAGAGAAAGATGATACAATAAAAAATAGAGGTTTTTATTTAAAAAATTTGACTTGGGCTCAATACAGGCCCCGGACCTAAAATCTAATAAAATCGTCTACCCGCGGTCTCCTTCAAACCCTTCAACTTTTATCTAAGACACTTTTCCAATAAACCAATGCTTTCTGAGATAATTGGTAGAAATTATTGGCACACGAAATAAAATATTATAGGGGAGAATGGGGGAATTGCAGTCAGTAAGAATTATTTCTTCTTTTCTGAAAAAGAAATGTCTTTAGAACCAAAATGGAATAATTGGTGGATACTTCATCAATCATTCATCGAGAGTAGAAGCATAAAAGTCAAGAAAGCTAATAAATAATTAAACCTGCATTGATTATAAAAATCTCTAAATTGACCGCAATTGTCCGACGTATTGGGTAATTACGGTCGTTTCTTGGATAATCGCGGTCAGCTTTTGGGGATAACTACAGTCATTTTTGGGGTAATGTCAGCCGGTCTAGCAACTAGGCTAGCAACTAGCTCTAGCTAGCAACTAGGGTTCGGCAGGCTATATTTTGATAGGAGGCCAAAAAATCTTGTATTGGTAAAAAAAAATAAGATTGTTAGACATAAAATATATATAGATAAAAATAAGTTTTTTTATTTAACTATTTGCTTACCTATAATTACAAATAATAGGATATTATTACAAATAATTAACAGAAAAATTGAAATTTTAACCTAATATTCCGGCGTTATTTCAAGACTGAAATGTCCATCAAATTGAACATATTTTTTATGTAAATCATGTATATTATTCATTTTTCACTGAATTTGGATAAATTCTATCAAATTTGTGGTATAAATATAGGTATACATACCGTAATGTTTCCGCTGTCATTCGACGTTTACAGGCATGTGCTTGATGGTTAACAAATGCGTCACGACTGCAATTTCCCCGTGCAAGCGATTACCGTTACCCCAAAAACCGAGTAAATTTGTTATATAAAATAATAATACATTTATATAATATCATCATTTTAATATGGGCGAAATGGAAGCTAAAGAACCAAAAAAGTCATAAATAATGGTTAGATGTAATTTTACCTACTAAAAATTTCGCAAAACCCTTATTAAAAGTACATTGATTCTTATAAGAAAAAGGGCGTAAAATAAGAATCACCAAATTTTTATTAATTTATGTTGGTTTAATAGGCACGGCATAATAAATTACTCGATAATCATGTATGTAAACGGATAGAGACAAAAAAAGTTTAATATAACCGTTGGTTTATGTAAAATACAATTGACCGGCATTGCCTGATGACTGTAATTCCCTCATTCTCCCCTATATATATATATATATATATATATATATATATATATATAAACTTTGCATAGTGTGTGGTGATGTTCTCTTTTGTGGGTATGTATTATCGCTTCTCGGCTCTCTGAGCTAAGATCAAAGTGTAGAAATCATCTGAGAATATTTAACACGCTTAATAAATTTAATCATAATTTAATCTTAACTTTGCACTTGTTTCTTTTTGACTCGACATATTTATATTTCAATTAATTTCTATTTAATTGAACATTTGATTTAAAGCGTGATTAAAGGGCTCAGAGGGCTTCAGCCGGCACACGATCTTAGTATAGATTTCCGGGTGTGTGTGTCGCGTGCGTGTGCCGGCCGGGAAGCGACGTCCGTTCGTCTTTAAGTGCTATTCCCCGGGAGTTCGTTTTTCTTTTCGAATCTTGCGCAATTGTATCCCCGGGGTAAAATTATAGTGCCGCGATAAAGTGGAGTGCCGTGCCTACTCGCCCTGTATCCGCGCGCCTAAGTTTCGCCGCGTCACCCGGTGCGGGCGGTGACCGCGGTTGCGACGGGTGTCTTCCGCGGAGTGTCGCCTGGCCTCGGAGCAGGTGCCACGTGGTGCCTGTAACGTTGCTAGGTTATACGCCGCGGGCGGCCCTGTGGACGGGACACGCGGCCTGTTGCAGCCGCGCTCTCCGGGCGCCGCCGGGGGCACCGTGTATAACTTTTACTAATAATTCTCTACCTTTAACTTCTTTTCCGCTGAACTTCTTTTCTGTTAAGTCACGCCGAACAATATGGCCGAGGCGCGCGGTAATCATAATCGTCAGCAACAAGATTCATGCAAGGTCATGCTCGCCTTCCCATTGCCGGAGAAAGTTCGCTGTCCCCGGTGCTGGGTGGGCGAGACTGGCCATCCGCGACCGCAGGGCGAGTACTGCGACCCGGCTCACCTCGCGAAACACCAAAAGAAAATGCATCCGGGGGACTCCATAGCCTATAAATGCTCCATTTGCAACTACATAGGCAAAACAGCTGTGCCACTTCGCGACGTTAAAGCGCATTATGCGCGAGAGCATGGCGTCCCCCGGGTGCAGCAGCCGGGCCGCACGGCGGGCACTCAGCGCGCGAACGGTGGGCCATCATCTCCTCCGCGGGCGCGGGCAACGCGTGCGTCATCCGCGACAACTTCATCGTCGCGATCGTCCTCTGGGGGAGTACAGCGAGGCCGCGCGTGCGACTCGCGGCCGCCCGGGGCACCCACCACGGCCGCTGCACCACCATCCGCAGCGTCACAGGCACCCGCTACATCCTCGCCTGCAACATCACCAGCAGGAGCACGTGAGTCCCCCACATACGCGGCCGTCACCGCCGCAGCATCGTCGGCGACACGGCCATCTTCGTCGCCGGTGACAGTTGCTGCGGTCCAGGCTACACGCAGCAAGACATATATATATATATATCATGCGGTGTCAGTACTGTCAGTATACTGTCACGCACTGCGACAGCGCAGTAGTGCACTAGTGCAGTCTGCAGAGTCTGCTGTCGTCTACACGAGCATCACTACCCTCTTGTCAAAAACAGGAAAGTGACAAATTATTATTATTATTTGTCCGACGACGACGTGGACGTTCCTTAATTGTAAAATTTAACATTTCAGACTTTGCATCGTAATATCTCCGCTCGTATAGGGCACGTAGCGGGTTCACTCGTTATTGAGATCTCAAAATCTCGGATACTCGCAACTCGTGCGTTCGCGTAAGAGTCATACACGGTGCGGTCTTGCTTCGCGCGTACTTGGCGCGAGACACTACCGTGTCTCTTGATAAAAAAAACTTGGGTGCCTGGTCTTCAGAGCCCTTCGTATATACTCTTCGTGACCTCGCTCTGCGTGTCTTTCGCGCGGCTAATGGACCATTGAATATGTTGATGGAATATGTACTCGTCGATATAGACTGTTGGAGGTTTGAATTAAATTGCAAAGTCTCTTCGTCGGGTTTAGTGGGCAGCGAGAGTAATTGAAAAGGGGACCCTTTCTTAAGGCTGGAATAAAGAGGTCGGTGCAAGAAACGGCCCGTCGGTATGAAAGGGTTATAGCATGGAATCTGCGCGCGTAAGTGATTAATTTTCAGAATTACCGAATATAGCTTGGCGTATAATAATGTCTATTTTTTTTATTATCATACGATATGAATCTATATTTTAAGAAAATGCGAGACTAACTGAATTTATAATAAATATAAGATTTCAATTCTTTCAAGCAGCAATCGTGAAGCAAATACAAATGTCAAGACGCCATTTCCAGAGAAGTCTCAAGGATTACACTAGACAGCTAATATGTGTCGTGTCGAATAATACGACGAGGACGATATCTTGTCGATCGTATGCTCCAACTACAGGTTCAGGTTTCCGGGTAGAGGATAGTGTCAGCCTTGACATTGCCCGATAAGCCCTAAGAACAAGAAAACACGACGAAAGCGGAACAAGCACTACGACTCGTTTCGACTTGCGATGCTTCGTAGGAATCACTTATATTAGTTCCTAATGCGGGAACGAAAAATAATGCAAAGTCACTTATGTTTATCTTGTTTCACAATGAGCGTAAAGCGAAGGAAGTTATGGTAGATTGTCTCAGAGAACCGTTCTAACGAAGCTTGAAATCAATTACGGAACCGGCAGAATACGCTGGTGGTCCTTAATTCAATAATTTCACGGATGCGGCTAGAGATTCTGAGAAAAAACAAAAATGGATCGTTGAAGCCTCCTCTTTCGCTGAAGAGTCAAGTTAGTTATTAATTTCTCTACTAGAAGGAAATGAAATTGCATAAATGTCCATAATTCTTCATGGTAAATTTCCGTAATTTTTTCTAAATTAATCCGGTAGTCACGTCACGGATTTATTTCTCATTTGCAGCTTTTCCAAATCAAAGCAAAAAAAAGGGGAATTGTAATAAACCGTTAATACCGAAAACTATACCATCTTTTAACAATTTAAGCGCGATATTATTGTAAGTTTTACAACAATCGATATAATATAGATATTAAAATAAATTTGTTAGCAAATTTCGAAAACAATATTTTTTAGAAGGTAAAAATGATCACAATTTCAAGCACGACATTTCCTGATCGTAGAAGTGGAAGCGACAGCGTGTCTCCTTGTATGTAAAATCGGCGAATAAATGCAACGTGGCAAATAATGGGCGAGGCTCGCGCGGTATTGCCATAAACTATGATCGTCCTACACGTCCCTACCTGTCGAGCAGACCCAGTGCTGAGGGCGACTTATAGTTGCAAAATTCTCGAGAAGTGAATCAAAGGTAAGAGATCCCAAACGAAAAAATACGAATACGTAATTTTACGTTTCAATTAACTAATCGTGTCGTAATACGTATTACAGTAAAAGTTACCAACGAAATCGTCGTCGTGGTTATCGTACATCGCGATTTACAACCCGCCACTAATGCAATACGCCCGTTCTAACATTCTCGTGTTCTCCTCTTCAAACCATTCGATCGAGAATACCAGAATAATGTAACGCACCGACATTACAATAACGATCCGCGTAACGATCGCTCCGGGTCTCGTCACGTGCTTATACGCACACGCGAGGCAGCAGAATGACGAGGGACACGGTCCACCGACCAGGACGATATTGCCGATATTATTACGTTGTCTTGTTATCCGTCGATCGTCGTGCTGTTATGACGTGTTTCAAATACGCGCTCGTGTCAAAGCTAGCCACAGAGTTGGATTTCTGACAGACACGAAATGAAGACCGCAATTTATGTCGAACTACATGTTATTACGCATAGCTCGACTTGCGTTTAAATATCAGGTTCACGATGTCCGTCACGCAATTTTATTCTAATCCCCTCGATAACCTGTCCATGAACATGAAATTTGTGGCACGAGACTGATAGGCGGCGGCCCCTAGATTGCGCGTAATTGGATTATACGTGAATTGTATCGCGAAATAAGATTATGTCACGCTTCATGTTGCGCTAGTCAAGCGTTGATACCTTCTTTCAGAAATGATTTTATGTACAAAGCATTCTCATTCTTCCTACTAACTACAAATTTTCAAAATCAATATTTCTTTGACCCTAAAATAATATTCGTATATAATATGTGTCAAATTAAATTTCAATGTATATGTTTGGAAATTTGTGTTAAATATAACATAAATCACATGTCCAAAACGGTCCACTCAAATTTTTGTGTTAATTTAACATAATATGGATGTGTTAAATGGTAACATTGAGTAATAAATATATTACTATCGTAATTTGAAGTTAATTATGTAACCAAAAAAAATGTAACTTTGATCGTAATTTGAAGTTGTTTATTGAGTTTTTGATTTACGATTATTAGTAAAGTTATTTAACAACTTTTACATTTCAAAGCTGTTGATCATAGCTGTTTATCAATATACTATGTTAATATTTCAACAGAAAAAAAATGTAACTTTGATCGTAATTTGAAGTTAATTGTGTGTACAAATAACAACTTTTATGTTGAAATTAACATATAAGAAATGTTCTTTTTATATTTTACAAATGTAACAACTCAAACTTTTTTGATTAGTATATAATGTGTAAAAGTTACACTGTTTATATTTGTTAAAAGTTCATTTTTTAACAAAAGATTTATGTTAACGTAACATTTTATTTTTGTTAAATGTAAATATAAGAAAATATTATTTTTACATTCTTAGAAAAGTTAATTTTTTGTTAAAAATAAAAGTATTTCAATTATTTAATATGTATAATAATTTGTAAACCCAACATTTAGTATCTCTTGTCTAGATAGTGCCAATTATCTGAGACGCGCGAAAATAGTTATTTGTGTAACAAGTGAGGTAAGATGAAAATTCCCGGGTGCGGTTACCGCACTCGCCTTCGGCTCGTGCGTAAACTCCACACCCGGGAATTTTCATCTTTACACACGGCTTACACTCCCTATTTTATGTTGCAAGTGCCTGGAAAGTGGTCTATCACGCACGCGTAGCGTGCGTAATGGGGCACTTTCCATGCACGTGTTGCATAAAATTATTTT
>NW_020216426.1:375160-389665 GCF_003070985.1 Temnothorax curvispinosus | reverse complement strand
TGTGTTAATTTAACATAATATGGATGTGTTAAATGGTAACATTGATATACTATGTTAATATTTCAACAGAAAAAAAATGTAACTGATCGTAATTTGAAGTTAATTGTGTGTACAAATAACATAACTTTTATGTTGAAATTAACATATAAGAAATGTTCTTTTTTCACTTTACAAATGTAACAACTCAAACTTTTGATTAGTATATAATGTGTAAAAATTACACTGTTTATATTTGTTAAAAGTTTATTTTTTAACAAAAGATTTATGTTAACGTAACATTTTATTTTTGTTAAATGTAAATATAAGAAAATATTATTTTTACATTCTAGAAAAGTTAATTTTTTGTTAATAATAAAAGTATTTCAATTATTTAATATGTATAATAATTTATAAACCCAACATTTAGTATCTCTTGTCTAGATAGTGCCAATTATCTGAGACGCGCGAAAAAATTATTTTCCTGTGAGGTTGAATCTCGAGACATTTTTCTTTATACAAGAGCATTTAACGTGACGTCAACCAAGTATTTTGTTTATCGGTTTTCTGACACATCCAGTTCGTCGATCTTTTCAAATCAGTTCGGATGTGTGTTTTTATATTTCGTGTAAACAGACCGACACAATTATGGCTGGTAATGTAAGAATATACCCTATATATATAGGAAAGCATAAAGGCTCAAGCAACAATAATTTTAAATTCGTAAGGGGTCACATTGCTGCGAGATAAATATCATACGGTACACGAAAGTTAATTTTTCAGTTATACATAAAAGAAGCAAAAACATTATTATCGCATCATTAAAATACGATCTGCAGGAATCTATTATAAAGTCAATGATACGTTATACGACGGTATATGAATATTGCATAGAATTATTTAACGTGGCAGTTATAAACACATATTTTTTTTTATCTATATATTCAGGTGTTTAATTTAATATTTCTTTATATTTTTAATTGTGTGTCATATATGTTTAGTTATTTCTTTAAAAGGAACGCGCGTGATAAATAATATTATTATCCTACATGGTGTAGAACTTTTAAAATATTTGCTTATGTTTCATGTCACAAATGATAAACCGGTGATGTCCAGGTGTCAGTCGACACGATGTTCATTTGGTGACGAAGGTCGCGGGCGATTCACGTGTTTACAAGAGGCGGCCGACATCATCGCGTCCTCCGCAATGCATCCCGGTGCATATCCTCTCCGATTTCGTTCGCGCGTGCTCCCGCCCGCGAATTATTCGCGACACATGCAGATTATTGCCACCTTCTTGTATTCGACGAGCATCGCCGTCGCGAGCATTGTAGATTGGATCGAATGTCGCAACGAAGCTTTCTCGGTAACTCAGTAACATTCCTGTTAACGCCTCTACGTGCTGATATCTGGGGCTCCCTTACCTGCACTCAGGGCTGGGTGTTTATATTAGTTGCACACGCATTTTTAAGTTTTTCGCCAAATGCTGAAAATGTTGTGCTCGATATTCTAGTAAACTATTTATCGCAAATTAAATCAAACATTTTGCGATGTTGATATCACAACTTTATTTTACATCTTTCTGTCATTAGAAATTGATTCCTCGATACATTTTTTATTTTATTATATCAATAAATTATTCAACGAAAGACATTGAACTGCTCTATCTTGTATCAAAATTTTTACATCGAAATTTTCGTCTAAAAGATCAAACCGGTAAATAAATTGTAGAAATGTTCAGCCCTCTTGCAAATACTGGATGCGAAACTTGAAATTGAGAAGGTATCGTGAGAGCACGTACGCGTATCACGCGATTAAATTTCTTCTTGGTGTTTCTCATTGGCTGCTTCTCGAGGGATCGTTCAACGATCGTTCTTCGATCGTGACTAACATCAGAAATAAATATTTACCAATGATAACAAATATTTATCAACGA
Organism: Temnothorax curvispinosus; assembly: GCF_003070985.1. Taxonomy (NCBI): domain Eukaryota; kingdom Metazoa; phylum Arthropoda; class Insecta; order Hymenoptera; family Formicidae; genus Temnothorax; species Temnothorax curvispinosus. The sequence goes on along the minus strand of NW_020216426.1, from coordinate 387,753 downwards.
TGACAAATATTTACTAAATCTCATGCACCTGCATCCAACCACCAACGATAAACCAACGATATCGCAGTACATTCTTTGCACGTAATTAATATTGAAGATAGCTTCAATTTTGAAATAAAAATAAAATGCTCAGGATATAAATGTATATAAATGTTTCGAATATTGCCATAAACCTTGGAACGCGAACATTGTGCATTTTGTTTTTAAATTCGATAAATACATATAATAATAACGGTAATACATTAGTATTATCCAAGTATCATAATTATTTCTATTCACATCAGCGTGACTCGAATTTCTAAAGCACACACCTGCCGTGTAGAAATACCTAGCGATAGATCTAGCATCGAAGGAAGCGATCGGTCTCGCTGAATCGGCATCATGAATCAACGAATCGACGATTGTATGCTCGACGGCACGGCGCGGCGGCGCTTGGAGGGGGCGGGCGGGCGCGTGGGCGCCGGGGCTTTTGTAACGGTAAATTACGGCATGAAAAGGTGGTAAAAAGAGGACGTACAGCGTGGCAGAGAGGAGACACGGGTGGGGGAGACACTGATTTGAATATCGACGTTGAGGAACAGTGAAGGATCACGAAGCGTGGGCTCCGCTATATGGCTGCACCTTACGATCTGTCTTGCCCTGCTCCCTATCGTGTGTCCCCCTTCGTGTGGTGCCCCCACGTTACCGTCGCGAGGAGATTTAATGCAGCCGCTTTCGTAATGGTGAATTGCGCCGCTAGTAAACGATATCGGCACGGTTCGCGTGTAAATGCCGATACCCGGAAAAAAAGCGAGTTAATTGAAGCGAGTTAATTTGTGAGAGAATTAAACGACGGCGTAGTAATGTTTCGCCGTAAACGCGCAGGTCGGTCCATTTACTAACAATGTTAGTTCAATAATGCTGTGGCAATTATCGCCATATACTTGGCCGGCGAAACAGTCAAATTGAAAGTAATAACGAGGTCGAAAAATAGCGAGATGTTAGATAAGAAAAACATAAATACAGGCAACAATAAATGAGAACATTACAGGCATGACATAAACGATAACTAATAAACAGCGTTAGATATTGCACGTTTAGAGAAAATGAATTCAAATTTACCAAAATTTGAAGATGTAAAAGATTTCTTTGTACTAAAGTGTAAGATATGTGGCCAACAATTTAACACCCAAGATGAGTGTTGTCGGCACATAAGAGAAAACCACCCCGAACGTTGTAATGAGTAAGTATATAATATGTGCCTTACAAGGATCTTGAATATAAAACCCGACTATGAATACCGGCCTTAAAGAATTATATATATATGTAATTAAAAATAAACATTTATTTTTATCAACGTCGCCTATACTTCTTAAAGCGTATTTGTGTTTGTGAATGAGGGTATGTGTGTGTGTGTGTGTTTTTGTTTGTGTGCGCACGCGGGCGAATGTATTTCTGTGATTCATTGTCACCTTGGCTCTTGTACGTATAACACGTATTATTATTGTTGACTCGGATCCTCTGTCATCTAATCAGTTGGGCACAATGTATATCACAGTAAAAGTATTGTTGATAATTCTTATCGTCATGGATTTAATTCCATTAACATCAGATGATGTCAAACCTGATGTCGTCACATCTAATGGAAGTCCATTATTATTAATAACCATCATTTTAATTATTGTATTATACTATATCAGACAGTATTTGACCGATGAGGAGGAGATCGAGGAAGTCGAGCCGCAACCCAGCAACGCCTCAAACACATCCGATGAGTTCGACGATATTAAGAAATAAATTGGAATGGACTTCAATAAACATATCCTTTCACGCACGAACTATTACCAAAATGCATTCGTTTGATAAGGCAAAGTATCTTATACTGACAAAATTTAGAGATGATTAATGCTATAATTTATAAATTCTTACATTTACCTGACCAAATTCAATATTAATTTATCGCGTGAGAAAGTTTATTCTAACTGGCATATTTTGCAAACTAATCGATTTCATCGGGAATGATATTGATTTACACGCGGCGGATCGCTGCTAAGCGTTGTCGAATGTAAATAATGCGTTTTATCGGGTAATAATTTCCAAGCAACATTTATATCGCTGCGAGAAATGTTGGTTTTCGGTAACTTGAATTGATGCAGCGTCAATTTACTTCAATTTTTCCTCGCTCTTAGTGCCTTCAGCAAATAACAGCGGGTTTACCATCGATCTTCCGTTCTGGATTAGAGGGCCTCTAGACGAGATAGATCTTTGTGTGCCCGCCTTCCAAGATGTTTATCTACCTGATGGTATACAGTGGATTTTGGGCGATGTATTTATTGGTCGGTACTACACCGTATTTTACATGGAGAACGACCGACTGGGATTCGCAAAGAAAACGACCGCATTGCAAAGAAAACCTTTGCCTTCTCCTGATGTGTCATGGTTATGGGGTATATTTGCACTTGCATTTATAGCATTATTTAGCATACAAGCCTATCGTTGTGCCAGAAAGTCGGTTGGTGTATGTAGGGATAGCGGAACCCCCCAGGCGGCGATAGCATGTTTTAGCATCTTCGTAATGTTGTGCCAGATAAAATCCTATTGTTGTGCCAGAAAGTCGGTTGATGTACGTAGGGATAGCGGAAACCCCCAGGCGGCGATGTAATTATTGATCGATACTACACCGAGTTTGACATAGGGAACAACCGACTGGAATTCGTACTTGCAAAAATCAAGATTTATTTTCCAGTTCTAGATAGGGTATCTAGAGGCCCTCTATTCTGGATGATTAAATATCATGTAGTTACGGTTTGGAATATTATTTTCTCTTTTGTTTAGTTTTGCGTTTGTTTTGACGTTGTCAGGACACCACGTCAACGATGCAATTTGTTATGCGGATCGGTGTAACTTAAATTAATAGCACTTGATAAGGACCGGAATTCGGTCGAAACGTCGTGCAATATTGTTTTAATTGGCCAGTTGGGTCGAAAAGAAAACGACTTATTTTGAATTATTTGCTGGCGACGGAAATTGTTTTGTTTAGTTACGGTTTGGACACAATGTTTCCAAGCAGATTTAATTACTACCACCTTGGTTGATTATTTAATGCTCCAGGAAATTCTCACAACACTTGTGTACGTGCAACTCATCTGCCAAGTGTCGTTTCCTCTTCCTATTCAATCATATTCGTTTAATCATTCTCCTAATTTTTATGTAATTATATAAGAAGACGTTATGTAATAGAAAATTTATCTAAGATGTTCCATTCCTATCTTTATAATAGCAAATCATCGAACTTGACTTTTTCACAATAAGAATATCGAGTCGCTTTGATAATAATCGCTTTTAAAAAACATTGTCACAAATGCAGCTCAAATGCGAGTACTTATAAAAAATGAATTAGGTATGATAAATTAATTCTTGCGTGCAACTTATTTCACATCCTTATCTGTCTGTCTGTCACCTTTTCAGGGATATATGTATAATCGATATATGTATATCGATTTCTACCGCAATATTGTTTAAATTAAAAAAACGATGAACACGGTACAAGTTATAGCACAATGAGTATTTGTGTACCTTACAAATACCGAAAATGCTACGATAGTTGGAAAAACAATGCTACGTGCAAATTATGTGGAGAAACGATGAGATTAAGCAATCAAGCAGTTCGACTTCATCGTCGAACTGTCGACTTCTCACAGCACGCGCGTTCCATCGCATCCTTCGCGAACCGCGGCCACACCTGTACAGTTATAAGGAGACGGAAGACTTCCGGTCCCTCCGAACGAAATGAGTTGTCGTTAAACGCGCGTGGATCCATTCACTCCGCGAGCGTGGCGCAAGAAGTTCATTCAGTCGGCTCGTACGTTGTGCCGACCGCCCACGTGTCGTTCTACGAGTGCATAGATCCGCACGTATATGCACGATGTGCCTCCGCGGGGTATATTTACATACTGGATCCGCTATCGGCGACGACACCGAAATAGAGAGGATATCCTCTCTCCATCGCAGTGTCGCCGTTGCGCGAAATCGCGCCGTCGAGTCACTCGTTTGGATGTTAATGTGACAAAGCCGACGTTGAATCATGCTGCACAAATATAAGTGACGCTCGGTATTTCTTGGAATCGGGTATTATAATGCATTTCGGTGTGGTCGGCGGATTCTGAATAATCATACACGCGAAGAAGAATATAGTAATAGCAATAGTAATAGCAGGAATAGAAATTATTATCGTCTTGGAATAAACTTTCTAAATATACGTGAGTAAATAATTATAACAAACAGAAAACACACACTTATGTACATGTACTAAAATTAATAACAAAATGAAAAGATAGCTAGAATGTCTTAGGAATAAATTTTGCTTCCTCATAGAGGAAGCTTTGTTTTCGTTAAAAAAAATTTTTTTTTTGTTTCTCTGAATGTGTTCAGAATGTTCTAAAACGTCGAAAAATTGCAATTTTAAAAAATGTCTGTATGTATGTGTGTCAAAATTTCTATAACTCCAGAACTAATCAACCAAATTTCAAAAATCAATATATTTTAATCGATCAGAATCGTTTTCAATCAGAAATGTATATTTTGCAGGCAATAATACGCAAGCAACCCGTGATGAAATGTTAATAGCTTGTGTGGCTGAGATGCCGGCATTATACGATCGTAGGCTACCACGTAAAGAACGATCAATGATAAAAAGACATGAACTTTAGAAAGAAGTATCCAATGTTATGGGAGGTACAAAATTGTGTAATCATTAAGTATTTATTATGGCTTTATGCGTATTGTACACAGTAAAAAATCAAGAGACGCGGTAGTACTCTCACACCAAGTATATTATAATAATTTATTAATTATTGATTAACAAGTTTATTTTTTAACAAGAAATCGCCGCGAAAGTCGCGAACGTCGGTGCTCAAAGCGTGACGACGCCTTATCGCACGAGGCACTTCGGGTTCGCCTAAGTGCGAGATAAATGCGATTGGCATAATGGTACTCATAACAATCTGTGTGTAAAAAGCGCATATGCGCCACAAGGTGCTGATTGTTGCACGACGGAGCGTATCTCGTGTTATCGCAAGTAGGTAGGTAACTGTAAGGTGCATGGTTGAAGTGAAATTAAAATTTAGATCAAGAAAATTGACTTTATTGTAAATAATCATATTCATTGTTAATTATATTACCGCAAAGGAGTTTGGTTTTTTAAAAATATCTTCGATTCGATTATGTGTCACACAATATTAATGCATGATTTTTTTCTCGAATGCATGTCGATGCGTATTGATGTAAGTCTTTAACCTTTAAAAGAACGGATGAAATCTGAACAAAATATTCCTTCCGGAAGATGTAAGGCCATGCTTTGTTGCATACAAAGGACGATCAAGCCAGTCGATTATCGATGACGGTTAACGGTATTGCCCACCCTTCGACTGTCGGTACCCCACATACAGATCCGGTCCCAGGAAATAGGACTCACCCACCATTTATTAATATTTTTTCCCCTTGCGAGAGTTCGTCTATTTTCAATCCGACCGAGTTTTGTGCCAAAGGAGCCCGCCCAAAGTGGGATCTTTTTTGCAGGACCGGATGCATCGCTATTTAGCGGGACTCCTTACGGTGCCGCGGTGACGAGAAATTTCCGTTTGAAAAGGAAATCAGAAAAGTAGGCCAAGATACATTCTAGAATATTATTGATCGAGAGAGAGCCTTACAATAACGTTTAGAAAATCTTTACTCTTCTGTAATATTATGCCAGAAATCGCATACGGAACTATACTTAATATACCTACAAATATTAATGAAAAATTAATTTAAAACTTTTTACATATTAATTCAAAATTGCCCTATAAAAATTTCCTGTAAAACCTGAAAAGAAACGTATTTAAAGCCACGAGATAGTATAAAAGAATTTAAGAAACTCGCCCAAAAAACCTTGTTGCACTTAATAACGTTTTAAAATTTTTTATTAGCGTTTCTCTTAGCATTTTTAGTGTTTCACATCGACTGCGAGGCAATAAGAGAGTTTAGGTGTACCCTTACTGGTACACGATTTGTATTTAAATACCTGTTTTGTTTCTCGCGCAGACGAACGTGCGAGCGTCCGAGCGTTGCGCGCTTCGTGAGGATTCAATCAAGAATCTTTGTCTCCCTTTCGTCCGACTGGAGACGCGAAGAAGAGGCAGAAGCAGGGAGAAGCGGGGAAACAAAGAGTCAATCCGAGGAACAATTATAAACACAACGGTATTATGAAGTCTCAAAATCTCGGGTAGCGACGAGTTGCGAGTTGCGAGTCTGGGAACGTGATACAGCACTTCGCTCAGGACAGTTACACTTTCTAAGACGTTTAGAAATAAAGTTATGGATACATGAAAATTATAAATGTGTACCTTTAAATTTATACGTGTCATTGATCGGAAATTTGTAAAACTAAACGCGATCTTCATGTTGTTCAATGGATACAATGGTATACAATATACAAGGATGATGATATCTTCGTTGAAAAAAAAAGACAAAATATTCGACAGACTCGCAACTCGTCGCGTCGCGTAAAAGATCCATGGTGCGGTCTCGCTTCGCGTATACTTGGCGTGAAACACTAACCGTGTCTCTTAAAAAATTTACATAATCGAAACATATTTAATACTTGGTACGAGACACTACTGTGTCTGTTAAAAATAATAATAAATATTAAATCCTTTTTATGTTACAAAAATCCCGGGTGCGGAGTTTACGCACGAGCCGAAGGCGAGTTTCATCTTTACACACGACTTACACTCCCTATTTTATGTTGCAAGTGCCTGGAAAGTGGTCTATCACGCACACGTAGCGTGCGTAATGGGGCACTTTCCATGCACGTGTTGCATAAAGATACATTTCAATTCAGAAGAAAATTTTGTTTGAATATAAATTTTTTCGATACATTTCCAAGATTCTTAAATACACCTGAATTGGTATATATATATATATATATATAAGTCAGTAATTTAACTAAATTTAACTGTAATATTTAACTTAAATTTTAACTGTAATATGTTTTTATGTACTCTAGAAAAATGATTAAATTATCAAATATTATTTTTATTTGTACTTATGTTAGGTGTATACGTTCTGTACATTTTTCTGCAATAAAATTAATAAGAGAGTATAATAGCATTTGTGTGATTTTTTTTAATTACTATATGTTATCCCTGCCTTTTACACGCACATCTCATAATAAAACGCGTGCCCGAGTCGGCGCGCCGGTGTCCCAAAATCTCCAAACATAATAATGTCAAATTTTAGAGTCCCTTGGGGTAACAAAGTCAAATATCTCTGCAATTGAAGACAGAATTAACAAGTCTCGGGGCGCCCTTAAAAAACTATATCCTCTCATAAATGGTAAAAGCGATCTAACATTAGACTACAAGATCCTACTGTATAAGACTTGTGCTAGAACGGTATTACTATACGCGGCTCAGGTCTGAGTAGCGGCACACAGCGCATACAAACTATGCAAAATAAATTCCTCCGCATTATCCTCAACCTTCCAAGAGTGCGCACCACAGAATTACATATCCAAGCACAGATGGAATATATAAACAAGGTCATACATAATATAATTCTCAAAATCTATAACCTAGAACATAAAAATCCGCTTATAAGCAACACTGGAAATTATAAATACGGAGGAGATTTCCATGGCCATCAGATGTAAATTGTCAAAGCATTTTTTAGATTCGGTGCTGTAAAAACACATATCTTCCTTACCCTCTTTCCTCCCCCCTTTTTTTTAATTAGTTAGCTTATTCATGTATCATGGGTTTTTTGCAAATTTTTCCCCAATGATTGTACTCTGAAACAAAACCGCTTTTTCCAGAACTTATACATATATGCAATTATTAATTCTTTATATTTTATGCAGGTAATAGGTTGAACCTGGGCACTGCAAACAAATATAAAAGATATCAACAAAAAAAAAAAAACTGCGCGCGTGTCCGCGCGCTCAGCGAGCGTGCGTCGCCGGCTAGATTGATCTCGTGCGATGTTCGATGAATCATCGTGCATGGTTCTTGGCTGTGAAAGCTAGAGGTAGCGAGGGACGATCGACGGGGTCCACGATACGTTTCCCCACGCCGGAAAACGCCGAAGAGCCGGATTTCTATCGAGAGTCGATAAGCGTCGCGGTGCAAGGTGCAAAGCCGGATGGCAGAAAAATGACATTGAGAACGAGGTGAGCGGAAAAGATACAAAAGCCCTCTTCCCCTCCCATCCCTTTCCCATCCCGTAAAACAGTTAATATGACTTTTGACATTCCGATTTGACATTTTAATTACATATATGTATGTATATTCACGAAAGCTATATTGACACTTCGCATTTATCTTAATATTTATTTTCAATTAATGTCGACGCGTTCAGTTTTTCGAAGAGCGTCGCAGGGAGAGTGGGATCTCCCTACGAGACGATAGATCTCCTGATAAAGCGCTAGTTGCTTCATAATTTTTTTTCATCCTTCCTCGATGTAAAGACAGTATATTAAAAGGAAGAAGTAGCCAGTATTTGAAAATAATAAATTTTTACTGTTTGGTATTTTTATCCTCCTCTTTTATCCTTAGAGAAAAAAATGAACTGTATATTAGAGAAAATACGGAACGAATTAGATTAAATTATGTCAGGAAACCGAGACAAGATAGCTTTAATCTCCAGTTTTATTATTCTGGCTGTTCATTCTCGCATAAAGCATGTTAAGTAACATGCTATCCATCGTGCAGCAAGCTGCTATCGCGATCCCTTTTTCCTCGCGTTTACACCGACCGTTAAAATCATGGCGCGATTCAAATCGACGGTTAGACGGTAAGTCTATCGACTCATTGTGCTAACTAATGAGTTAATTACGAGCACGTGCGCACGTGCTAATGCAGCGGTCGAGTGTCGGCGGTACGCCATAATGAGAGGCGGTTCTTACCTGCGAAATGCCGTTGCTTTGGTCGCGACACTAATGCAGGGGATAATTAGACGGCTTTTACGCGAAACTAATCCGTGCAACAGTTTTAACTATTTTGTGTCAAAGACACCTCGAAACTTGTAATATCGAGAAAGTATTTAAGGAACTGGATATGCGACGTTTATTTTTTGTAAAAATATCGAAGGCAAGTCACCCGATCTCCGTTTGTACATTACATGTGAAAGTACACATAAATATTTGCGGAGGACGGCTAACAAGATTTTAGACGTACAGAGTTAATATTATTTTGTTAAATATAGATGTATCGCGCCAACTCCAAGCCTGCGGCGAACGAGTCCGCAAGCTTTATTTGATAGTTTACGTCTAATATAGATCGTATACTATCTCGCACAGAGACATCGTGATGTCGAAACTCGAGACGCGCGATTTCGCCGGTACTTTACACACACGGTACGGGCGCCATTCCTTGTCACTGCGAGTAATTCCCGTCGAAGTAATTTCATAAACATTCGAGATCTCTATTCCATATTGAGTTCCAAGTTGCGATTACGCCGCGTTTTGCGACGAGACACCACGTAACAGTCTGACAATGCGTTATGTGTAACCGGAAACCGCTGTCGTCAGTACGTGCGGAAATTTACAGAGGTGCGGATAAAATTTTTTATTTAAGCGGCATCTAAACTAAATAATATATAAAATTTTATTATTGTTCACCATTAAAGTAAATTTGCTATTATATATTTTCCTCTACGGTTTATGCTATTTAATAATAATTATTATGCTTAACTCGCGATAATTTTTGTCTCGATTACATTTAAATTATTTAGAGATAATGTCGTAGATAATGATCGTAGATATACGATGTCTTGTCGCGAACTTTATGATCTCGCCAGGAAACTTGCCAATCTCTTACTGTTACAAGCAGATAGAATTTGTTATGAGGGATATACACCGGAGGAGTGATTGACTGCTCGAATATACACGCTTGCCCGAAACCACAAGGCGGCGGAATCAATTTGAGGCGTTATAAACAGCCCTCGACCGTCATTAGGATAATTTCTGTCCCAAGGCATGTAGGTGGCAGATGTACGGGGCAACCGTTACGAAACGCGATTGCGTAAATCGTGGATTAACGATCTCGGAAGGTGCTCGCGCCGACCGATGACTCCTCTCTACGGGAGGGAGAGAAGATTAATTTCAAGCGATCGTAGCTGCGGGTGATCGAAAGTCCGCGGAAGTCTTTAGCACAGGGTAGTAAGTCCAAAGCAATGTCGAAAAGAAATATATATATTTTTTAAGATTTATCTCCCCCCCCCCCCCCCCCGACATTTGCGTTACAGAAAATATGACACATGTGTAATGTGTCTCAGTATAAACGTTATAAATAAGAACATGTTTCTTAAAGAAGCCTTCTTCGTAATAAATAATGTTTTATAGATGCTCATTGAACATTAATTCCTGTCGCGATTTAGTTAACAACCAACAATAGCTGTAAACTTCGACGTCGATAAAACAAAAAGATCCAGATTATACGAGTGTCTCACCTGAAAGATTACGAATTAGCTGCCGTAATCCAAGTCTCACATTCGACCGGTCCATTATTGCTCCGCGAACGGGAACAGTTCACCTGTCCGGCGCCACGGGTTAATAAATCATGCGGTTTTTAAAGAAGAGTCTCGGCGAAATAAAAAAAAGAACGGAGTCTCTATGGAGAGTCCCTCTCTCGCGCGCTTTCGATGCTGATCGCATGGCGATTCATGTCGTGTGTATTCAGCGCTGATCATTAACCGACTATTATACGCTGCTCTCGAGAGACGACTATTTTTTTCTTAACAGTCACTACGCCTCGTTCTCGACCGCTAGAAGGAGGAGAAGGGAGCGGACGGATCTCTTGGAGCATTCAGCCGACGCGTTACACTTGTTGGCCTCGCTTTGTCCGGGATCGTACGCCGCGTTACCGCGACCATTATTCATCTTAAGGGGTTGTCTACCCGGATATGTGCCCTGATACGCGAGCGTTGGCGGTCCTCCTCGAGCTACTTGTCGGTTCCGAGCCGAAGAATAATCCGGCTCGCCGATCGAATCGCTCGTTAACGTCCCGGTGTACTCGCCTGTTTGCTCGTTCTCTGAGCATGTCACGGATGAGACAGTCGAGCCTAAACTTACGTAGAGTTACGTAACTGTAACGGCGGTTAAAATTCTTTTTACGTTGTCGCGTTATAAACTATATGTTAATTAAAGCGAAGAAATCACATTTCAAGTGACTAAAAAATGCAAAAATTCTTTAAAATTTTTGCTCAATAAGAAAGAGAGAAAGAGAGAGAGAGAGAGAGAGAACTGTGTCGTTAGAAATAAGTTAAAATAATTAAGTTTGGAAAATCACGAATGTGATATGTAATTTTATAAAACGGGAAGAAAGTAATCAACAGTGTAACAACAATCGATAAAATATCGATAAAATTATGCAATGATTACGATGGATATAATATTATTTTATCTGTCAATATTACTTATCATAAAGAATGTGGATTTGTAATACACTCATACTTTTATGCAATGCTTTTGCACATATTGGATCATTATTTTATGTGTTGGTAAAAAATATATATTAACGATCTTAATTCATTAATTCGTTTTGCGGCAAAGGAAGCGGCAAAATCGTCAGAAGCCTCGGAGCGCACATGGGTAATGACAGGGTGTGGAAAGAGAGCTGCCAAGGCCACACGTATAAATATCTCGCCCCGAGTCGAGATAATGATTCCAGGCGCGTGTTGGCCCTCTCATAAATCTTGGGCCCATTTACGGGACAGATGTGCCGATAACTCCGGCGCGGTTTCACGTTCGCGTCTCTCTCGAATCCATGATCTTGGCGTGAGCCGAGACCAACGATTATTAACGTTAAAAGAACGGTTAAAAGGCGGGTGTGCAAGAATAAGGTAGTACGGCAAAAATTAAATCGTATTTACGAGACATGGGAGGGGGAGAAGGATAGGAAAAAAAACCCTCGAGCTGATTTTTCAAACTGGTAGAAACGTTTATATTACGGTTTTGGTACCGTACCAAAGTACCCTGTGTTAGGTCTATCTCCTGAAAATTATTCATTCTGTACTATATTTTTACAAATTGTACTATATGTAACTGTACTATATTTTGCAAATTTATCTGTAATGAGATTAGTTAATGACACTCCTGTGTAAAACAGACAATGCATCTTTCGTAACTATCAGTGCGCCGGCTAGCTGTCGGACACAAACGAAACGCTGAGCCGATTCGCTCGCGTAAGAGGAGAGAAGAGAGAGAGAAAGAAGTTGCAATCCGTTTCGGGATAAAGTAATACACGGAGTAATCACAAAATGCCATGTCATCGAGCGAACAACGAGTGATCTATCGACGTGATCATCGGCACAAGCCGATGATACGCCGCCGCATAGAGAAACTGAGAGAAGAGAGGAACGCCGTAGCGACTCAACGCTGAATCACTGCGCTCCGACATCAAGGATGCACCTGCGGGACTCCCACGCAGCGAAATCGGGGAAGAATCATCGCCGAGGGCGCCAGAAAAATCTCGCACAATACGTGCATACGTACGCGTGTCCGTTTGTGTATGTACATATCCGGCGAAAGGGAAAACGCAGGCGTAACAATCCCACAGTTTTAATTACACCAACATGGA